>NC_140299.1:84930404-85193076 GCF_964211825.1 Aythya ferina
GATGCCTCTTCCCACCTCATTTGTGATGCTCGGGGTTAAATTGTTCCGTATAATTGCAGTAATATGAGCAACTTCATTATTTTTCAAACTTAATATTCCAACAGCAAGCAGGAATATATTGATTTAAACATAATAAAATTATATTTATGTAATTTTAATTTATTTTTAATTCAGTATTCGGAAAACTGCCAGACCTAATTCTCACCAATTTCCATCTTACAGACAAAACCAGGACCAATCAAGGCAGCCAGTTCTCACTCTGAGCAGTCGGCTGTAGTGTACTGCTACAACTGTTCCCGGAAAGGACATTTTGGATATGTAAGTCTCAGCAACCTCTACCTCAGTGTTGAGTGCATCCCTGGAGCAGAAATTCATCACTCTTCTATAGATCATGTCTGGAGAAAGGAGCTGGAAGAGTCAAGCTAATGCTATACAAAGGGATGCTCTAATGAAACATTTGTGAGTTTGTAATGTTGAAATCAGTGGAGGCCATCGTACAGTGATTTCACACATCTAATTTTAAAGACATAGAGAAAACGAAGAGTTACTATGTCAGGTTATTGATTTGTTTTTTAAAGCCTAAGTCAAAATTGGACTGTTGGGAGAAAAAAATATTCATTGGAAAATGGACAGTTACAAAGCAGAGCTATATTTTTTCCTGTTTTTTCCATGGTTCATGAAGTGAAATAGTAGTGCCTTGCTGCCATGTTCTACATCATGTAAGGTACCACAATCACCACAATCAACCCAACTATGTGAATTTCCATTTTAGGAATTTTCCATTTGCCTGCTTTTGAGGGACCTTAATTTGTAGCTGAATTGAACTTAATGTCAGTCTTCTGTAAGGTACAAAACGTGGTGGAGGTGGACATTATGAGCAGTAAAAAATGGAGGTGTGCTGCATCTTATAGGATTGGTTCCTAATGTTTATCACCTTTGCTTAGCCTCCTATCATGATAAGTGTAGCTCTGTACCTGCAAATACCTGAAACCAAAATTAGTTATTTTTATGAAATAAGTCCAGCAAACACAAATATTCCAGAAAATTAGTGTTACTTCCTCTTTGAGTGATATGAGGCCATCACGTACATTATGGGTGTGTTCCAGTTCTCAAAGATGGCTTGGAAGAGCCAGGAAGTAAGCAGCTCTTGCAATCCAAGCTAGGTAAGAAATGTGTCAGCAGCGTGACATTACCTGTAAGCACTGAAAGCAATACAGGCACTACCTTGGCTATGATATGTGAATACAGATCTTCAACCTCAGGTGCAAGGTGTTTCCTTAAGACTGGCTACATATTTGGTGACCGTGTGAGACCTCTAGTCACACAAACTAGGTTGTATTCAAGACTTGAATTGATAAAACTCTTTTTTGAAGGATAAAACCTCTTTGAAGGACTGAAACCAATCCTGTTAAACGAAAACAGAACAAAACCATTACTAGTAGTATATACACTAAAATGAGCTTATATGATAACAACTGAATTGCCAGGCTTGAACAAAAAATGAGACTGATTGCTGGCAATGGGTAAGGAGTATTTCAGTAAGCTCTCAAAAAATGGCATTTGAGGAAAGCAGCAATACATGGTTACAAATAAGACTACTTAGTAAATATGTGGGAAGAGATGATAGTCATTACTTTGATGGAAAAGGTAGAAGCTGTATAAAATGAGTAAGGGCATAAAATGACTCACAGTCAACATTTTACAGCTATCAAAGTTTAAAGAAGGTAAAGTAGTATTTTTACTAGCATACAAGGAGCAGAAGTAGCCTCGGCGATGACTAAATGAAAATGAAGAAGTTGGTAATAACACAGAAGGGCAGAACCACTCACGAGATCTTTCAATATGCTCACAGAAAAATATCCATGGTGCACATTGCATTATGTAATGGTAACCAAGTATTTGCCTTCAAATCACTAAACCTTCTTTACACAAATGGCTGAAGAAATTGGACTAGCAGGTCTGTATGTTCATCCTTATGGTGACCCAGCTGAACAGGCAATGCATTTGAGATTTGTACCTCTCACTGGCTAAGAAAAGTGAGCTCAGAATCTGTCTGAATTCATGCAGTAAAGTTAAGAGGGAAAGTAAATGAATCAGCGACAGCCTATGGCATTATTCAGGCTGCAGCAAGTTTTTAAGGCAGCAGAGATAAAAAACTATACAGTACCTGCAGATGTGCCTTGCAATCACATCCTAATATGCCAATCACACATAACTTTCTCCTGCAGGTTGGTAACAGGCTCTCCTTTCCATCCTCTGTACATTACCTCCAATGGTGAAGACTGTGCCAAAAGTATTTAGCAGTACAAAGTGTATGGCAGCAGTGGCAGCTTACTTGGAAGAGGAGGATATAGCAGCGCACAGACACTGCTGAGTTGATTTTTCAGTGAAGTGAAGTAACAAAGGAAAATACGAGTTCTGATTTTGGTGGTATATGCATTTCATTCACTAATGTCAACAAATTAACAGCATAAAAAATAATGAAAAGGCTGTATTTCTGCAGCCCAAGCAGCATCTCAAGCCCTGCATTTCACAGATATCACAGAAAGAAGAATAAATCTTTGTATACTCCTGTGTAAAGCTAATCTGTGTTATCTTCAGTAACCTCCTTGGCAATGTTTAGGGATAATTTTCTTCCTTTTATTCAAGGTAGACAGCTTTGTGCCCTTCCTAAAGGCCACTCTTACGTTTAATTCACATAAAACAGGTATTGCAAGTGTCATTTCACTACTTTCCTTTCCTCTTAAATCTGAAGAGGTAAATGGAGGAACTGGGAAAGGTGAGAGAGGATGTTTCTTTGCAGCACATGCTGGGTGTCCACTGTAGCTGAGTGGTTAAGGTGTTTACAGTGAAAGATTTTCTGTCTTCTAGGGTATGTATATCTCATATGGATAGCTACTGAGAACAGCATCAGGTGATGGGTGGACTTGAACACCCTCTCCTAGGTCCCTTTCAGCCTGAATTCACAGCCTGGTAGGAGTGGAGCTTGCAGACATGGGCTCCAGCTTTGAGCTGCCTTTGCTTGTCCACACTTCTCCATGCACGTGGAGATGATCCATTGCCACTTAATCTAACGGTACCTTTTTTGCAGACACCACAAAGAATAATATGATTCTTCATATAATTTCAGCCAAGCAAAGAGCAAATAGAAACTGAGAAATATGACATACATGAAATGCATTTTTGATGTATTGTGTCTCTGAAAAGGAAAGGGGAGGACGCAGGAGGACACACAGGGAAAGGGAGGGCTAGAGGTATGGTATGGTAGAAGTAGTAAACACTGGAAGGAAAGTTTATGGTGGAGACATGGTGACTGAAAGCTCCTGAAAGTTTCTTGGGAATGTCCAGACCCAGAGTTCATTAGATTTGAGCAGTGTCCAAGAAGAAGAGACATGATACTACAAAGGACGACAGATAACAAGCATAGTCATGCAGTTCTTGCTGTATGAAAAGGATGCCCCCATACTCTCCCCTGAAATGATATAAGTTTAAAAAGTTCTCCTGCAATTAGAGGTGTTTGGCTTTCAAAGAGACAAGGAATGTGGTTGTGCTGTGAGACCAGAGGGAGCAATAAGAAGCAGTGAAAGCAGGTGGTGGTGGAACTTGGCCCAGCTATTGGCAGGATAGCCTTGTTCCCGAGATCTAACAATGCATTTCCTAATTTGCCTCCTTTTTAATTCATGTTTGCCTCCTTTTAGTCCCCTGCTTTTAAGACTGCTATATGTCTGTATAAATTGTGGTAAGACATGAGAATCCTTCCACATGCTGCAAGAGGACTACGGTTTGTCTCATGGAATGTGTCTTGTATGCAGGAAGGATTGTTGGAACTCTAAAATTATCAGTGTTTAAAGAATTGTTTGCCACATCCTCCATAGGTACAGACCAACACCTGCAGAATCCAGCCCGTTTCCTTTACCATAAAACTCAGCCACATCTACAGTGATTTAAAATGTGTTTTGCAGGAGTGCTTAGAAAAGCGGATGCATGGGAGCATGTTCCCCACTTCTCCATTCATCCACTACTATGATGACGAATGCGATATCAAGAGGAGAGCAAACAGATTAAAAAGAAAGATTGCAGGTATGGCATGTTTGGGGAGATCTGTTTGGTTTTCAGTTCTTTTAAATATTTTCTTTTGTGCTTGCTACTTTCTGAAATACTGCAGGATTATTTTTGTGATTTGGGAAAAGCTATAGGAATTTGAAAATGTAGTCTGGGGTAGTAAAAGAATTTTGACTTTATTCACCTGTCTGTCATGGAAATTTATTGTGTCAAAGTAACTAAGTGAATGTGAGTGTTGTCAAATGGTTCAATTCTAAAAATCCACTAATATTAAAGTTGTGATAATCTAGCGGGATTAGACTGTAATTTGTTAAGATTCTTGTCTGTTGACAGAAAAAAGAAACACCATGAAAAAAATTTGTCAGAGAAAACAGGTGGCTGTACTGACTCTATACACAGAGAAAGTTCTGATGGCTCGGGCACTAGGTTTTAGCTTTTCTGAAATAAGATGATCTGTTTTACAGAACTACAAGAAGCCGGCCTTCTGCCACTACAGTCAGAGATACCATGGCAGGAAGAAAAACATGGGGG
This sequence comes from Aythya ferina, assembly GCF_964211825.1. Classification (NCBI taxonomy): domain Eukaryota; kingdom Metazoa; phylum Chordata; class Aves; order Anseriformes; family Anatidae; genus Aythya; species Aythya ferina. Next base: position 84,934,998 of record NC_140299.1, read on the forward strand.
ATACAGCCATAAGAAAAAGAAAAAGCCTTGTAAAGAACATGGTAAACATAACAAAGATCATGAGCATCACAGAAAGACAAGGAAGTCCCAGGCAGACAAACACAGAGCAAAGAAACACAGAAGAGATGTTGATAGGGGCCACAAGATGGAGGAAGACTTCCCTAGGGGGTATGAAAAGCAGACATCTAAGGGCCGCAAAAAACATCACAAGTCCATTTTCCAGGCACATGGCAGCAAGACAGAGTATTCCCAGGAGTTTCTGGAAGCTGCTAAAAGGAAGAAGAAAAGGAAAAAACAGAAAGATGCTGGTCCTGATATCGATGAGAATTTATTCCTCATAAAACAGAGGAGGAAAAAGTCTAAACAGAAATCCGTCTACTGATGAGGAAGTAGATGGGCAGCACTGCTGTTTACTAGCTCTGGCTCTGCCTGTTGTTTATTTTAGTCCCTCTTTAAAAAACAAATTAAAATATGTCTGAATCTGGGTGGTCATGCCCAGGTACAAGTCACACAAGAAGCATCCATCTCTGTTCCCAAAAGGGATGCTTTGTCTGTCGTGAACTGTTCACTTGTCAGGGGGTTTTAATGCTCGTGTCTGGAATGACTCACTTTTCAGCAATCCCAGGGTAGGCTGTAATTTTATTTTGTTTGCTTCTAATGGGAGGGGGTGGGAAGGAGGAAGGGTGCTCATGCAGGGTTTGGTAGGCTTATTTTATTTACTGGTGAGATATTGCTTTACCCATCAGAGCAGGATCTGCTTCTCAGCAGTGCAGTCCCTCAGACCTGATGCTGCAGAGAGGCTTTCGCATTAGGGGGAGTCAGTACAGACACAGGGGGATATGGATGTTCTCCTCAGTCACTCAGTCCCCTCCAACGCACAGCTGAGTACATTCTCAGCACTCCAGTTCTGTCCCTCCTGAAAAGGTTCTGTGAACTTGTAGCCTCGCAATTTGGGACATGCCAGTCCCCACTTCACAGTGTGATGCCAGAAGTCTACCACCATCAGTGCCACAGAACTGGGTGCCAAACACAGGTGATGTCTGAGTGAGCCCATTCCCTGTCGTTGCTGACTAGTCAGCACAGCAGGAGAAAGCAGCTGAGAAAAGAGAACAGAGTTTACATTTCAAATATGTCCTTGCTCCCCTTGGTGTGAAAGTTGTTTCTGCAGAAATGAGAGCAGAGCATGAAAAGTGTATTTGATTCCAGACATAAATGTGCTAAAATTTAGTAATTTAATTTTTGTAAGACAGTTATTTTTGTACTCTGGAGTTGAACAGTTATGTTGTTAAAAGCTTTGTAACAGTAAATGTTTGATCAAATTAATAATCCAAATAAACCTTTACATGAGAGATATCCAATAAATGTTGGTTTGTTCTAGGTTGTCTTGCATTGGCAAGCAGAACTACCTAAGATGGTATCTGCTTCTCTTTCTTGATGTGGAAATATATCATCCTTGACAATAAATTTTCTGGTTTCCAATAAGATATGACCTATCCGTTACTGATGTATGACGTGTACTATACTATGACACCACTTTTGCTAATCAAGAGATAGTAACTAACAGCACATTTTCACAAACGTACATGTCATGTCTTACTGCTTACTAAGAAATGGGCCTTTGGCTACTCTTGTGTTTCAAAATTGGAAGGAATTTGTAACTTGTACAAATGCAAGGCTGTGTCTGAGGAGGAGACAGCTGAAGGGTAACTTCACTAGAAAAAAATGGCGTCAGTCTTTCTGCCAGTGCTATTTCACACTCCTTGAATTCATCAGCTTTTTTTATGGCAAGGTCCCCACCAAAAACACTAGAACTTCAATGGCTGTATCAGTTCCTCTGAAGTGTTTGGAACAGACCTAAACTTACATAATACTTGGGAAGCTAATGCCCAATTTTGCCTAAGTGCATCCTTCTTGGCAACTTAAATTTATTTTTGCTTAAATTCATCCATCACTTGATTGAAAACTTTGTTTTGTTATTTAAAAAATAAATCACATTTAGCCCTAATTTAAAAAAATAAATAAATCCACTCCTAATAAGGCTTGCCCCGAATGTTGAAACTCAACCCATCTGTTGTGTTTTGCATCCCTTTTTACTTATGAGTTCACTGATGCATTTGAACAGAAGTCTCCAGCAGCCTTGAACTATAACAGCATGCAGACTGGTAGATAGGGAAGAAGAGTTGTTTTGGATTAAGTATTGAGGTCAACTCCAACTTTTCTGATGCGTCAGTTTAATGACATGGCCAGCAAAGTCATCGTGAGGTGAGTAAAAGCTCAGGAGACTGTGTCCTTACAATTCTGTCCCCTAGCACTTCTTTGGACAGAAGTGTAGGGTATTCCCACAGGAAATTCTGCAGAAGATGGATGGCTCAGACATCAGGAGTTACCACTGTCTGGGAGTATGTAATAGGCCTGTACATCAACAGTGCCCTAAGGGTGACTGTATGACTTGTCTCAGAATATTGCATATTACTGGTTGTTCTGCCTCCAGAGATAATTAGAAAACACCTAAGTATGAAAACAGAGAATAGAGAACTGCTCTTAGCTGTGGTTAGGTATATTTTAGGGAATCCCCCAGAATTATTTTCTTTACTGTTTTTGAAGCAAATATTCAGTAGTGGTTTTGGTTGGTTGGTTGGTTGGTTGGTTGGTTTGGCTTGGCTTGCTTTTGGTCTAAGGTAAAAATGACTCAGTGAAATTGTGGCCTCATCATTCTATTCACTGTACAATGTTGTGTCTATGCTCTGGAGGCTTTTCAGGTCCACCATGAAGAACATCAAGAACAGGGAATTTTCTGTTTCATTCCCACAAAACTGAAGCAGCTGTGTTTCCAACAGTGTCCAAGAGACAAAGGAGAAACTGGCAAACTGTAATAGCATCTAAGAGAGGGAGATGAGTCCTCAGTCTGTTTATGACTGGCTTTACAGATGCTGTGTTGTGTGTTGTAAAAGGAAGCAGACAGTCACTGTTAACCATGAACACCAGAGGAATGTTTCTCTGGTACTCAAATGGGTAGCATGCCTCTTGAGACATTCCCCATGGAGATCTCTGAGTCTCTGCCTCTGAATACCCTCACTCTGATATTCAGTTCCTCATTTGCTAAGAAAGCTACTAGGAAGTGCAATGTACACTTCATCCAGGCATTATGCAATGGCCTATTGTGCTGATGTGTTAACAGTGTCAGGTGACTGGCAATGGAACGATTTTACGTGTTAAAAACACTCAACACTTTTATACTCAAAGTATAAAAGTATAAAAATATTAATACTGACATGCTAGTAGTGAAGGCTGCTATACACATTATTTTTTTTCCTTGTATATTTATGTTTAAATATTTTGTAATTTAATTAATTAAGAAGAGAAGAGCAACTGATGTCATCTACCTGGAGTTGTGCAAAGCATTTGATGCTGTCCCACTCAACATCCTTCTCTGTAAATTGTAGAGACATGAATGGACGAGTCAGTGGATAAGGAATTGTCTGGATGCACCTCTCAGAGAGTTGCAGTCAGCACGTCAATGTCCAAATTGAGACCACCAACAAGTGGTGTTCCTCAGGGGCTAATACCAGGACCAGTATTATTTAACATCTTTGTCAGTGACGTGGACAGTGGAACTGAGTGCACCCTCACCAAGTTTGCCAAAACCAGCAAGCTCTGTGTTGTGGCTGACATGCTGTCAGGAAGGGGAGGATGCCTGGGCAGGCCTGAGAGGTGGGCCTGTGAGAACCTCATGAGGTTCAACAAGGCCACGTGCAAGGCCCTGCATCTGGGCTGGGGCAATCCCAAGCACAGATACAGGCTGGGCAGAGAATGGACTGAGAGCAGCCCTGAGGAGAAGGACCTGGGGGTGGTGGTTGATGAGAACCTCACCATGAACCAGCCATGTGTGCTTGCAGCCCAGAAAGCCACCCGTACCCTGGGCTGCACCAACAGCAGCATGGGCAGCAGGGTGAGGGAGTGGATTGTCCCCCTCTGCTCTGCTCTCGTGAGACCCCACCTGGAGCCCTGTGCTCAGCTCTGGGGCCCCCAGCAAAAAGATACGGAAGGGAGTCCAGAGGAGGCCACAGAGATAATGAAGGGCTGGAGCACCTCTCCTATGAAGACAGGCTGAGGGAGTTGGGGTTGTTCATCCTAGAGAAGAGAAGGCTCTGGGGAGACCTTGTAACAACTTTCCAATACCTAAAGGGGGCTTCAGGAAGGCTGGGGAGTGACTCTTTGTCAGGGACTGTAGGGATAGGACAAGGGTTAAGGGCTTGAAACTAAAAGAGGGTGGGTTTTGATTAGGTATTAGGAAGAACTTCTCTACTCTGAGGGGGTGAGGCCCAGGCCCAGGCTGCCCAGAGGAGCTGTGGCTGCCCCATCCCTGACAGTGCCCAAGGCCAGGCTGGATGGGGCTGGGGACAGCCTGGATTGGGGGGAGGTGTCCTTGCCAATGGCAGGGGGGTTGGAATTAGAGGACCTTTAAGGTCCATTCCAAACCTAACCAAGCTATTCTATGATTCTATGATAATGGAATAGTTATGATTTATATATACAGTATACACTGATACACAGTATCATGGACAGCAGTGTGTTTAAGAGATATACATGTACATGTAGATGTCTTCAGGTTGCCAGTGTGCAATTTAAGGTGGTATTCTCATGTGAAATGACTGAGTGTTCTGTAACTCTTCCCTCTAAAATGAAGGTGTGTGGCTACTGTAACTGGAGTTGAATCAGCCAGGAGTCCATGCTGAGTTGTTTCTATGAGGTTAATTGACCTCAGCCAACTCTGTTTTATCTTGGGACTCCTTCATGGATTTTTTTCAAAGTCATGTATGTACTATTGAGCCTGAAATGTTTTGGGGAGCTAAGGGTGAAATGTTTAAGCAAAGTTGGTAACTTATGCAAGTGCTTGGGTGAATCCACAGAAGCCTGGCAGTAGACTGTGTCCTCTGTGGCAGGGAATATTGCAAGCATCAAATCACGTGTTTGTGTGGGGAGCATTTCCGGCTTTCTCTCTGACTACAGCAGCTGCCCTGTCCTGCGGATGTCTAGCCTGGCTTTTGCTGTGGTAGATGTCTGTTGTGTGCAGTTGCAAGACAGTGAGTTAAAGCACAGAGAATGTAGGATATTTGGGACCATGGGAAGAGAAAAAGGTGAAACAGCAAAATTTGGAAACATATGGGAGCTGGATGAAAAAACTCCCTGTAGCAACAATGCAGATTGAAGGCCAGGAACTGACTGGGAAGAGAGGCTGCAGTGAAGCTCCCAAGCTGAACATGAGACAGAAAAGCTGTAGTAAAAGAAACCAGACAATACAGCAGTGTATACAAAGTGGAGTATTAACCAAAATTCCATTTTGGTCATGGCAGGTTAAGATACCAGCCCAAGGACTGACTTCTGTCAGGCATGGCACTTCAAGACAGAGCAAACTTGCTGCATAGTGGTTAGAATCAGAGGGTCTAGATAATGCAGCTAGCATAAAAAGACTGAAATGGGTGAGGCACTTTTATTTATTTTTTCGCTAGAAAAAAAGAGGTGTGTAAATGACATACAAAGGAAGACAGCCTTTCTTAACATGGGTGAGTAGGACAACAATACACAGTCTTAACATACAGTGAGAAAGGTGTAGATAAGACACTAAGAAAAAATACCTTAAAATGGTAAATAAAGGTAGCAGAGAACTGCAGAGGATTGTCTGAGTTGGGCATGAGACCAGCAAGACCCCATGGGGTTTTGAAGTAGGAGCTGAACAAACATGCATGTAAGCTGGAGAAGACAGATCACTGAGGAAGCAGATGAGTGGAGGGACTGCTGAGAACCCTTTCTTCAGTAATCTCTGTGAGCAGATTGATCCTGCAGCAGTGTCCTGCTCTGCTGCTGGGCAGAGTGGGGTCAGACATGTCCATGGCCAGACACTGCTGGAATTAACAGTAGTAGAACCAAGACAGTTTACATCCCACCAGGTGCATTGGACTGTCATGTCTGCAATGACTGGTCTCCAACCTAGGTTAGCACTGGGGTGCCTCAAACTCATTTCCTTACATATCATAATCAGTGTATTGAGCTCCAGCTTTGAAACCTTCCCTCACACTGAGCACTGGAGCCTTATTACATGTGGAAGAATGTAATAAGAAGGATTTGTCTCCTGCTAGCCAGCAGGACTGTAGCAGGAACCATGCTTCCCAGGAGAGGGACGAGTTGGATGCTGTATACACCCAGCCATGAGTGACTCTGTTCCCCACTCCCAGTCAATAAACTCTATGTGGACAGGGAAGGAAATCATCTTTGCTTACCTGCTGGAGAACCCATACCATGTGCCCGGTCTATGTGCTCGGCTTTTCGTGGCCATGCTGCAGGGCTCCACTCACAGGTCTCTTCCTTGTGCTACTTGAAACAAAATAGTTTGCATTCAGCACCAGCAGGCTGTCACTGGTAATCTATGCCTCCCATAAGTATCAGTAGGTTTTCTGTCAAACAACAAATTAATTTTACAGAACTTAGTGCAAAAATAATAAAGTTGAAAATGTTTTTGGATTAGATGAAAAGGACACAATAAGGAACATGACAAAAAGGGTTGATGTGTTTTCTACCACCAAAATATTGCTACATTAGGGACTAGTGAAAGGAAAGCACAGTATTAAAATCCTGTTCTGTACCAGGTGACTTGAAGATTGGGCTACTTTCATCAAGCTCCATGTTATCCTATTAAACTAAAATGTACTTCAGCCTGTCATTCCTCCCACCTGCTATTTTTCCCCTCCTTAAAGGAACTGTCACTCTTTACTCCAGAGATGCCTGGGAGTGAAAAACATACTTATCCCTGGAGAGGATAGTGTATCAAGGTCACAGTTGATGTGCACTGGTAAAGCAGCATAAGGAAGCCTACATTGCGTGAATAAATAAATGGCAGTTGCTCAGCCCAGACTGTGTGGAGGAGACAAGATGGATGGATCAAAAGGTCAGAGTCTTGTTCAGTAATGGGGGCAGTTGTCCCAGGAGTGAAGAGGGGAGAAGAGAGTATTTGGTGTATCATTTGTTGCAGTCACTGCACAGCAACGTTGAAGAAGGAAGAACTACTGTGATTTGAGGTGCACATCTCCACAGGATACTTGTGAGCATTAGAAAGTAATTAAATGTGTCTTTGTAACAAAGTCAAATGGAAGGTTGGCTTCTCTTTCAATCTTTTTCCCTAAAGTCTGCTTAAAAAATGTTGTGTGGGTACGTATATTTATTTATATATTTATATGTGTGCATAAAAGCATGAGCTATTGTAGAATCTGCTGGGAAAGTCATTTAACCAGGCAAGTCTGAGCTGCACTGTGACACTCAGCTGCTGGGAGCAATAACCAGCATTCCAGATGACAAAAACAACCCCATGTGCCCGCACACCACTGGTGATGCCTGGGGTATTGTAGCTGCATCCCTGCCTGGTGCTCTCACACACAGCCCCAAAGTCTGAACGTAAAGGCTGAAAGGTGACCCGCTCTGATGTCCCAGGGTCATGTGTGTTGCCAGCCAGGTCATCAGGGAAGCACCAGGCATGAGCAGCCTCCTTCTGGAAGCAGTGCTAAAATTTGGAGAACTACACTGCTGAAGTGCAGAGTCACATCATGGCTGTGCTACCTCCTCCAGGCTGGCACTGTTCTGCCAGCATCGTCACTGAGTAAATCGCAGTAGTCTTGGCCCTGTCTTCTCCAGAGCAACATCACATTCACTAAGTCATAGAATCATGGAGCAGTTCGGGTTGGAAGGGACCTTACAGACCACCCAGTTCCAGCCCTCGCCATGGGCAGCGATGCCTGCTGCTAGACCAGGCTGCCCCGAGCCCCATCCAGCCTGACCTTGGGCACTGCCAGGGATGGGGCAGCCACAGCTCCTCTGGGCAGCCTGGGCCTGGGCCTCACCACACTCAGAGGGAAAAATTTCTTCTGAATATCTAATCTAAATATTTCTGTTTTTCAGTTTAAAATCATTGCTCCTTGTCCCATCGTTATAGGCCCCCCTCCATCTTTGCTGTAAGACTTCTTCCTATGTTGAAAGGTTTATAATGACATCTCCCCAGAGCCTTCTCTTCTCCAGGCTGAACAACTCCAGCTCTCTCAGCCTGTCTTTTTAGGAAAGATGCTCCAGCCCTTCTTCATCTCTGTGGTCCTCCTCAAGACTCTCTCTAACAGGTCCATGTCCTGATGGTGTTGGGGGCCCCAGAGCTGAGTGCAGGGCTCCAGGTGGGACCTCATGAGTGCAGAGCATGGGGGGACAATCCCCTCCCTTGCCCTGCTGGCCACACTGCTGTCAGTGCAGCCCAGGGTACAGGCGGCTTTCTGGGCTGCAAGCTCACGTTGCCTGTTCATACCTGATTTTGCAGTATTGCTAAGTCATTCTCTGCTGGACTGTTCTCTATCAGTTCACCATCCAGTGAGACTGTTTGCCCCTGGGAGGTCCCTGCATCAAAGCTTTGACTCTTGAGGTACTTGCAGCATCAGGGTATCACAGCAAGGAGATGTGTCCCAGCCCTGCCCAGGCAGAGACTGAAGTGTGGACCGGTGGGACTGAATGTCATGATGTTGCCCAGATGGATGCTGAGGAAGAATGCTGGCCCCCTCCCAGGCTGGTGGGATGAGAAGGGAGGGATTATCTCCCTCTTTTATTGGTGCAGAGCCAAAGCCTGGACAGATGCTTGCGCCCAAGGCCTGTCTGCACAGCCAGGAGCCAAGAGCAGACATGGCCCCAGCCTCTGTTAATACCATCACACAGGCAAGAGCTACACCTCTGGCTCTGAAGACTTGGCTGAGCATGCAGAGCTTTCAGTTCTCCATCTCAGCCAAGAAGTAGTATTTTTCTGCGAGTGATTTGCATAGCATTATGGGGCTTTGCTGTGCCTTGCAATGGAGCTCACTGGCTTTGGTCTTCTTCATTAAACATAGCTCAGAGGACAATGGTGCCTCCCCGCTCTAGAAACCCTAAGACCTATTTGTCTGACTAACACTGCATTTTGTTTTCAGACTAGCCAAAAAAGAAATGGAAAAGGGCTATTTCCCACCAGAGCACAGTAGGACAGGTAAAAGCCATGCTGTTTGAGGACTATTTTCTCACTGTGGCACAAGAAGTGGATCTGCTGCACTGGTTTGGTCCTTCCAAGGCCTACATGCTTAATCCCCCCCGCAGAGGCAGCAGAGTTGGGGTCTGGGTCACCTGGACAAGCCATTGAGCTGATCCCAATAAGCAGTGGGTATAATTGCATGGTGGTGCTGCAGAGAGCAGGTCAAAAATGACTGATTTCACATCCTGTCATGTTGCTTCCTCAGCTGCTCTGGACTAAACCCATGACAAACAAGCAAAGTCCTGCCCATGTCCACCTGGCTAGTTTTTGCCCTGAGATCCAACCACAGCAAAAATCAATCCAAAATTCAGTTATCATGAGTCAGGGGATGGGAGGCCTCAATACATCAGGTTTAACCAGCCCGATCAGCAATAAAGAGTGCTACCACACTGCCCTGTTTCAGAGGCACCTTTTAGACAGGAACACATATTTCTGCCAGCAAGTCAGCAACAATACACCAGAGGCTGTCCCCCTCCCAGAGTTAAATCTGCATTACCTGTAAAGAGATTTTCATCTTCCTCACCCATTCCTTGCAGATGATCTTCCAAACACCCTCACCTGCCTCTCTTGTTACATGTACTGCAGTGAGGGTGCAAAGAGCATGATCCAAAGCCAGCAAAGGGACTATTCCTGATTTTAAAGGGGTTGAGTTTAGCTCACACTGTGTGCGTCTGCTTGGAAGATTATTTGAGGAGTGAATTGAAATGATAATCCAAATTAAAGATTGTCCCCTCTGTTGCTTCAGTGCAAGCATCACCCAACATTACGGAGGACAGTCAGTTGCTTTATGGATCTTTGGCAGAATGAGGGCAGGCCATGGGTTTGTGGTTATTATTACCATTATTATTGTTATTGTTATTTTGCTTGTTATTAACAATATTAACAATAACAATAATAATAATAATCAGCATATTTTATTATCTACAATTTCCAGCACCTAGCATAGCTTATAGCTGCACAGAATTTCTAGAACTACAGTAGAATTACTAGTTACACAGGCTTTTCAGTCTCCTGGACCCCTGCAGGTTGGGTCAAAATCTTATCAACTGATGCAAGATACAACCATAACCTAGACTCGGGCTTTAGATAAAAGAAAAGGTGTCACTCAGTCACTGCTCGGAGGAGGGAGACAACAGCAGAGGTGCCCCTGTCCACCAGGGGACCACAGGTTTTGCCATCCAGCAGCAGCTCCAGTCTAAGACCCCCTTAGGGCTGGTAGCTGCCTGCTTCTATAGACAGCGCTCCTGGTGCCGTTATGCTTCCCACTCCCAGGACCAGCGTCACCATCTCCTGGCAACCCCGCATGTGGGCCTTGGCACCACTGGTGGGCCCAAGCACCCTGTCAGTGTGTGCTCCCCATACCTCCTGTTGGCTCAGGACCTGCATCTTGATAATGCTAATGCCCTTTGTCACCCTGACAGGGGGCATCCCCACAGCCTAAAGCCAGAGAGGGGGAGAGAGAAGGGGGCAGGGGTGTACGTTAACAGCCTGCTTTCATATTATGGATGTTTGCTTTATTGCCAGGCATGCTAACCACATGGCTGGTGTCAGGAGCAGGGTTACTGGTGATGCAAGCCTTCTCAGGTGTCCTCTGGGTGGGAACCTCTCTGTTCAGGAGCTATTAAACAAAATACCACACTTCAAGCTAACAAACGAGTGAGGGAAGCTGCCCACATTGATGAGGCTACTCAATGAATTGCTGCTACCATTGTAATTGGATGCAGTTTCTAAAGCAATGCTAAAGCAAGAGGACTAACATCATCATGAAAGCCTGTCTCCAGCACTGTGACTTCCTAATCACTAGGTGCTCTAAAAATTCATTTTTATCATGTTCTTTAGGGCTTAGGAAGAACATAAGCTCTAAGAAACCCACTGTATGAGAAATTCAGCACATGCTGAAGCAGGCCAAGCAAAGCTTTTATCCTTCCCGTCCTCTTTGCTTGCATGTTAAGAGGTTTCTATTGAACTCCTGGTGGATTTTCTATGCACTATGGTTTTTCATTTTGTCTTACAATTTTTCCTTTAATGATTTACTTTCAACAAAAGAACAAAGTCAACATCAAGCTATAAAATAATAGCAGTATATTTTTAAAAACACATCCACACGTTCTGCACTTTTAAAATTTTAAAAATATGTTTGAAAGGCAAAGGTGTCACTACCTAAACTGCATGCTGTGTGACGATTATACCCCTCCTCAGCACTGTTGGAGTGCTGACTTGATACCTAAAAAGTCCTACTTCTTTGTCTTTCACATGGATGAGGAAAAGCCACAGGAAGTCAGATTAATGCTTAACCTGTGAGTGCCCTGACAGGTAAATGTACTCACAGCAGTGTGGGTGCCTGAGGAACTTCCAGAGGAGTGCCAGTGCTGCTCCATCCACAATCTCTACAGAAGACTGAACCAAGAAGACAAAGGCTAGTGGCTGCACATCACCTCTACTTGTGTCCTCTGGCATGGATGAAGACGTCCTGGAGAGGGAAAGAAAGACTCATTGCATGGGCATAGTCTCCCCAAGCCCCTTGCCGTAACAGGAATTCACCATCTGCAGCTTGCACAGCTCACCAAACAGGTTGCCTCTCCCTCAGCAGTGCTTCCCAGGTAGGAGAACCACTGCAGCAGTGGGAAAACCAGCAGCCACCCAGGTGGCACAAAAAGCCCCACAGCCAGCTGGAGGGGTAACCTTGGCAAAGCAGAAACCTGCTTAGTCCATCTCACAGAGACCATGGCACAGCTGTGCATCCCCCTGGCTTCCAGCTGGGTGTGCTGGGGACACAGGCGGTGCCAACTGAGAGCATGCGGTCCCCTGGCTCTGCACCGCCACCCAGCTGGCCTGGGTTTTGTCTCTGGGCTCCACGTAATGCTTGGCTGTGTTCACTGGTAGAGAAGCAGACTTTCAGATAGTTACAACTGGCTGGGGCACTGTGAGGCACGACAGCCAGTAATTGCACTTTTTTGCATTGCAAAATGATTATTAGCACCTCAGTTCATTATCAAAGCAAATTTAATTTTTCAATGTAAAGGAAGCAGTTGTATTCATAAAGGAAACACTGTTTATATAGCCAGAAAAAAATTAATTCATGACAAATGTAAGGAAAATTAATAGTCTTTAACCAGGACAATATTTGACTGTGTCTAATTGTGCTTTGCCAGTTAAAGTACACTATCATCTTTACAAAGTCCTGACAGAGATTCTTGCAGAAGCATTTTACAGTTCTGATGAAACCGCATTTAAACATTTTTTTTTAATTAACCTTGTACCAGTCTGGTCAAATCATATAAAAAATGTTGTGGAAACTCAGAATTCTCTAGTGTATTTGTGCATTGGCAGAGGCATTGTGTACATTCAGGGAGGTCTTGTCTAATCCAAACCTGTTCAGGCAGAAAAAGAGAAAAGGGAGAGGAGAAAACAACAAGGGCAGAATGGCCATGAAGAGCTCATGGGTGTAAGTCCACAGTGGCAGAACCCTAGTTCTTAAAGAAGAGGCATACATGTGAGAAGGAGGAGGGTAAATCAGAACAGGAGGTTGCCAGCATAGGGGGTTGTTCTGCATTTCTCTTTGAATGGGAAGCCAAAGAACTGAGGTGAGCTGTGGTCCCTGTGGGTTCTGATGGCCCCAGACAGCAGGAGTCCCTGCACCTCTCTGTGGGCTCCTGCTGGCCCTGCTGTCTTCCCACTAAGCAGAGATGGACAGCAACACCACATCATCACAAAAGCCCAAGGGCTCCTCACCAGGCATGTGCCCAAGCACATTCAGTCAGGGCAGGACAAGTACCCAGGTGATTTCAGCAGGCAAGGATCCTCTGGCAGATCTTAGCCTCCTTAGTCTGACCTCGGCGCATGGCACCTACAGACAGGGGTGGCAGCAGAGACCCCAGAAGTGGAGGATTCAGCAGGCACTGCGGGGATCGAGGTAGGGTGGAATCTCACAGACACATACATGTACATGCAGGGATCGATGGTTGTCCCCAGAAATTCTCTGGCAAGCACATGCTGACACATGACATTTTGAATGATAGGCTGCTTTCATGTAGGAAGAATGGGTTCAGAAGAAGATGCACAAACACAAACAAGGTTTCACATGCTGTCTTGGGTCAGAACAAGTGAGAGCATGTATCTGCCTGGTTCTGTGAAGATTTCCACCGCCCCAGCTGAGGACCAGACTCTCTATGGCACCAGCTGTCCTCATCTCTTGGACATCTTTTGGGCAGATACAATGCCCAAGAGCAGAAGGACAGCTGCATCCTTCATGTGCAGAAATCCCAGGTTCAGACCCCCAAGGACAGGGTATCGGTTCATTAATATGTTCCCTGTCATGCTTGAGAGCAGGTCTGTCGGAGAAGCCAGTTACAATGCTCCCACTGGTCTCACTGGGTCTGTGTAGGTACTATGGCATTCTCCAACACTTTTCCACCAAATTACTTATCAGACCTTAGGGTGCCCAGTGTGTTTACAGTGACATGGAACTCTGAGCCAGCCCTGGGCCATACTTGCATTTCTACCTCTGTATTGTCTGCTGGCTGCCACTGCTGCCCAGTGCCTGAGCAGGACACCACTTGCCTGGGTCTTCCTGGTGATGTGTTGATGCTGCCCATGCAGGGAAGACTCTAAGGCCTGCAAAGAGGAGCTCTAAAGCTGTACTCCATGCCACTCCTGATGAAAGCTCTGGGAAGTCAGGACGGACCCCTCACTTTCCTTGTGGGATGAGGATGGTACAGAGAGAATACCTGCCCTCTGTGCTCTACCCTCAGCCCCACAGACAGTCCTAGCCTCCCACCTTGCCACCATGCAGCTTGGCTCAGCTCTCCTCAGGACAGCTTGGAAACACGCCATCTTTTCAACTCAGCCTGCCAACTTGAAGCCAATTTGCATTGGATAATTATTTTCAATTAAGTGATAACAATCCTGTTCTGAACAGAAATAATCTTGTCCAAAGGCCAAACAGTTTATCCTGTCTCGGAGATGAGGCTGCAGCTTTGTGAAGGTGCACGTCAGTGTCAGTGCCGTTATCGTCTCTGCTGTGCTGAAGGGTACAGCCCCATGCTCAGGGAGGGCTGCACAAAACCCCATGCGCTAATTCAGCCTTCTTAAAGTGGTCCACACTGGTAATTGGTTCACGCTCTGGGCCTTTCACAGGAGCTGCCTCTTCCACACAGCAAGCATGCAAGGTGACCCCTTCTGTTCCCTGGGCACTGCAGTGATCTGAAGGTTTTGAAACCATGGTGGGTTTATTCAGATCAACAGGTGGGAGCAGGGCTGTTTTTCATTTGAAAGCCCACTGTTGCCCTCCACTCACACCTCCTGCCATGCTGAGTAGTGCAGGCGCATGCTCCCACAGGAAGGGACTTCATGGGCTGTGGGGTGCAGTGACAGGGCCCCACACATGGAGAGTACTGCATAACTCACCCGAGAGCCATCTGCTCAGCACCCTCCTCATGAGGAACACCTGAACTCTGCAGAAGCTGGCAGCAGAACCTTTCTCATGGTGCTGGTTGTTCTCTACACTGGGCAGCAGCCCAACACACACAGAGCCTCTCACTCCAGCAGGCAGCAAGGTTCCTCTGAGGAGTCTGCGTGTAGACTTTCAATCTGTAGGTCAGCATTAATGTGAAAAGACCAGGGAGAGGGTCTGCTGCCACCAAAACAGAGCATAGGCCGGGCTGCCTGCCCTTCCCTCTGTGGGGTCAAGGGCACACCCTCTCCAAACCTTCCGTCAGTTAGAGAGTCTTTTTTGGGAGACTTGCAGATCCAGCAATTTGGTTGACACTGGCCAAAGGATGTAATAGGTGCTAGGTGGGTTAGCAGTCAAGCAGGAAGACATGCAGATGAAAAACCCAATGTCATACACCATTTTCCTCAAGGAAACAGGCAGACAACTCTGTCTGCAGTCCGCTGGGATTTCTGCGGGCCAGCAGAAGGGGCGAGAGGCTGGGCAGACATGACCCTGAGCAGCGTTGCCAGATGAGGCTGTGGCTGTGGCTCTGTGGCCACACCATGGCTTCCCCCCATGCCCTCCCAGCCATCACTGCTGCCATCTGCACCAGCACAGTGGGGAAGGGGAAATGGGCAGGGGTTGTCCGGAGTGCAAGGCTCCTGTGCTGCGCTTTGCTTTTTGGAAGTTGTTGGTGGGTTTTTATTTATTTGTTTATTTTAATCCATCACAGCCCGGTCAGCTGGGAAGATTGGACTCCAAAGCTTCTGCAAGTGAAAAATAGCAAATCCAATATCTTTTTAGTGGTGTTTTTATATTCAAATTAGACATAATCTCCATGAATAAAATTACTGTTCCCAAAGGGATCATGCCCAATTTAAATGTATAAAATGTCATTAAAAGGGCACTGGCTTGCTATTAAAATTAAACACCAGCAAACCCCCAATGTCCTTTGTATTACAGTTTTACAATTAACCCAGAGATGTTGGAAATAATAGTTTAGATGTACAATCTGGTACTGTACAGTACAGTGCATTGTTTCTAAGACTGCAGCCAGACCACTGCTAGAAACATCACCACATCAGAGTGGGGCATGACAGGGCCTGATGAAACTCCATGAAATGGGGCGTCCTTTGTCCTGGAAGCAGGTCCAGTGCCACCCTCTGCCCTTGGATTCTACTGCTGGGGTGGTCCCATCCAGGGCAAACTGACAGAGCAATGCCACAGCTGGCACAAACTTGCATCTCCCCAGGTATGGTGTCGCACACCCTCCCCTTTGGGGCCAGGAAAACTGCCCTGGCTCACACCAAGCAAAGGAAGCAGATCCCCTTCCGTAAAGTCTGGTCACCTCAAAAGCAAAATGATCTGGGGAAAGTATGAGGGATGGAGACCAGCACAAGCTGTGCATTGTAAGAGAAGATCGGGTTCAAAACCATCTGAGGAACCCAAAGATACAAAACTCCACGGGACCCAACCTGATGCATCCCAGGGTCCTGAATGAATTAGGCTGATGCCATTGCTAAGCCACTCTCCATCATATTTGAAAACTCACGACAGCCAGGTGAAGTCCCCAGATAATGGAGAAAAGAGAATATCATACATATTTTTTAAAAGGGTAATAGGGAGGACCCTGGGAACTACCAGCCAGTCAGCCTCTTCTCAGTGCCCCGTAAAAGCATGGAACAAGTCCTCCTGGAAGGCAGGTCAAAGCATATGGAAGACAGGGAGGTGGTTAGAGATGGCCACTGTGGCTTCACAAAAGCCAAAACATGCCTGACTGCTCTAGTGGCTTTTTACAATGGACCGACTGCATCAATGGACAAGGTAAGAGCAACTGGTATCATCTACCTGGACTTGTGCAGGGCCCTTGATACAATCCCCCACATTCATGCCTCTACATGGGAAAGAGATTATTCTGATGGATGGATTATAAAATGGATAAGGAATTGTCCAGGTGACTGCATCAAAAGAGTCAAATGTTCGATGTTTAAATGGAAACCAGTAGCAAGTACTGTCCCTCAAGTGTCTGTGTTGGGACCAATGCTATGCAATATCTTCATTAATAAAATAGATAGTGGGAATGTGTACATCCTCAACAAGTCTGCTGATGACACCAAGCTGAGCGATGCAGTTGACATGCTGGTGAGAAGGGATGCCATCCAGAGGGAGCTGGACGGGCTTGAGAAGTGGGACCATGTGAACCTCATGAAGTTCAACAAGGCCAAAAGCAAGGTCCTGCAAGTGGGTCGGGGCAATCCCCAATATCAACAGAGTTGGTGAAGAATGGATTGGGTACAGCCCTGTGGAGAATGACTTGGAGGTACTGGTGGACGAAAACCTCAACATAGGTCATCAATGTGCACCTGTAGCCTAGAAAGCCAGCCATATAATGGACTTCCACAAAAGCAGTGTAGCCAGCAGAGCAAGGGAGGGGATTGTCCCCCTCTTCTCTGCTGTTATGAGCCCCCACCCCCGCAGCCCTGTGCTCAGCTTTGGAGCTCCCAGCAAAAGAAGAACACGGACATATTGGAAGAAGTCCAGAGGAGGCCACAGAGATGATGAAGGGCTGGAGCACCTTTCCTATGAAGATAGGCTGAAGGAGTTGGAGTTGTTTAGCCAGGAGAAGAGAAGGCTCCAGGGAGACCCCATTGCAAACCTTTCAATTCAGAAAGGAGTCTTAAAAGAAAACTGGAGAAAGACATTATACTAGGGCCTGTAGTGACAGGACAGGGACATGGTTTCAAAGAGTAGGTAGGGTTAGACTGCATGTAAGGAAGAAATTTGTCACAATAAGGGTGGTGAGGCACCAGCACAAGTTGCCCAAGGCCAGGCTGGATGGGGCTTTGGGCGACCTGGGCTAGCAAGAGGTGTCCCTGCCCATGTCAGTGGGGTTGGAGTTAGATGATCTTTAAGTTTCCTACCAACCCAAACCATTCTCTGATTCTTTGGCTTCCAAGGTGAGGTAACTCAGCTTTTGCAATGGCTTGCACTGTGAGGATGACAGCCATCAAGGCAGGTTGGCATCTTCCCCAGAGCAACAAAAAGCATGTCTGTTGCCCATACAGTTCTACTCCTAAATGTGTGGTACTGCAGAAAATGCCCAACAATGCCTGACCCTCCTGCCTCTCCTGCACACCCCCAAGTGCTGTAGTGCCCTGTCACTGGCACCCAGGACCTCATTTGGTTTCCCAGAGAGTGAGGCACAGCATCTGTGGAGGATGCTGTGCAAGTCCTGACTGCCCCTTCCATGACATGGGAGAAGGCTGATGGCAGCAGTGGTGGCCTGAGACAGTGGGAGAGACATGGCCAGCTTGGGGAGCAGCATGGGGAGCTGTCCCTGTGCTGTCTGCCCTGCTCTGGCCACAGTGGTGGCATGGGGAGCCTGGTGCTGCTCCCCAGGGCAGGTCCTCCCCAGAGTGGAGCAGTTTGTGCTGCTTAGCAAAGAGCTCAAAGTGGAGGCACAAGAAGTGGGGTGGGAGGAAGGAGGTCTGCCTGCCCAGACCTGTCCTGACACAGCCTGCCAAGGGGGCTTCATGTCACCGCCCACAAGCAGTCCACTGTGAGGATCTGCCTCACCCCCAGTGAAGGTATCATTAATTCGCTGGCATTCACTGTAGCCCCAAAGCAGAACAGCATAATCCTGAAAGGTCAAAGCATTAGCAGGAATGGCCTGCCCTGTTCCAAATGCAGGTGGTCTTGCTTTTCTTATCTAGGCAGACTGGAGCTTTTATTGGATATTGATCAGCATCACACAAAGCTGCCCCTGACCCAACATGCAGCTGGATATGGCTGGCCATTTTCACTCCATCAAAAGTATGTGACTGTAATTTCCTATAAGGTCTGGAAGAACTCCAGCTAAGGTCAGTAGGAGATGCTCTTTTAGAAAGCTGACCACTGAGTCACTGGCCTATGCTGAACTCAGGTGTCTGAAAATTTTGGTCTCTTCTGCTCAGATCTGGAGGGAAATAAAATAAATCACTGGACACTTCCCAGACAGTTCCTGCTGTTACAGAAAATGCACATCATCTCTTCCTGCTCCCTTCCTCCAGGACAAGAGATGATTCCCAGTGCAGTCACACCAATGGCCGGATGTCTGTCACCCACCCTGCTGGCCCAGCAGAGCTGCAGACTGAGACCAGCACCAGGTATGGCCATGGGACCATTCCCCTTTCGTTTGACTTCAAAACCCAACCCGTTGAAAATCTAGGGTGCTTGTCCTGTAGCTGCTGCTGTCCTCACACATGGGAGAGCTGGGAGGGCAGCTGCAGGCAGTATGCAGGCAGAAGGGCATGGGCAAAGCTGCAGATGTCCAGCAGCACCATGATGGATCTGGCAGCACACTGCCAGCACCCCAGAAACATCACAGTGCACCGGGCCAAGGCCAATTCACACGCTGTGACCTTACAGACCTGAAGCAGTCTTGCTCCCAGAGTCAGCATTATGCTGTATACATAAACGTCTATTCCCCAGGAAGGGATTTCTCAGAAAGAGTCTTTTTTCTCTACCAAATAATTACTATGCATTAAAGGGTATAATGCATATTTAAATATGCATTTAACTGTCAGAGTAAGCAGGTGAGTGAATACACATGTTGTAAAAATAAGTATTTAACTAATGCGCAATTAATGGGGCAAAACATTCAAAACTATTTATTACTTGTGGGAACAGAACACCTTCCAAAGCATTTTAATTACTGCAAGAGTATACCGAAAGCAAAGACCATGTTTGATTTTCCTTGCTCTCTCTTCTTTCTCACAAACAATAGAAAAATCATGTTAAAATCTATTTCTTATATGTGTAGAGGAGAGATGCTGAGCTCCTGGAAAGGTTGTGACCAAGCAATCATCAGCAACAGCATTTCAGAAGTGAGTACCCCAGGTTTGGACACTGCAAAAACAAACCCATCTTCTGGCTTGTTCTTCTATGAGATGCAGCTGGCAGCCTCTGGGGCACAGGCAGAGAGGAGCGCCATGAAGTGGGGTCCTCCCTAGAAGGTGTGCAGGGACATGGAGGTGCAGCAGTGCCAGTGGCCTCAGAGTACTCCTCCAGAAGCTCACCATCCTGGCCACCACCCTGGGAAGTGAGAGGCCCTGGGCATGCACCCACTGCAGGTACCAGTGGGAGCATCACAGTGCTGTTGGCGAGCTTCCTTCTCCTGTCATCTGTCTGGCAGTTGCCTGAATTACTGCTGCAGCTCATAACACACTTGCAAACTGCCTGCATTCATCTGAGGGAGGCATTCATCTGAGACATGCAGCCCAAATGCCCTGCTTGTGCTTCAGATTAGCCTTGTCATTGTGTTTATGAGGGTAAGAGAATTTTTCACTGCTGCGATGTATTCCCATTAGCCATTACATGAGATGCTGCTGGAGGGAACAGGGAAAAGGCTTCTCCTATGCATGACTGAGCTGCAAAGGCCAAATCAAAGGGATAGGTTGTGTCCTGGGTAATTCTTACCTTGATTTTCATGTCAACACTTGATAAGGCATGTAACAAAAAATCTGTTTCCATACCTGCATGCTACTGGACCCCACCCTGAGTCCAGCCTCACAGCCATGAATACCACCAAAATTTCACTGATACAGCATCTCTGCCAGGTGTCTTGCACCTGCAGCAGCAGAGCTGGTGGGACTGGGGGGTCTGGTGGCTCACTCTGGAGCTGTTGGTGCAGGGCTGTGGCAGTGGCCAGCAGCAAGGCACACACAGGCAAAGATCAGACCCAGGGACTGACCAGAAGCAGAACAAGCAGAAGAAATAGGTGGATGTTTCTGCTACCCTGGACAGCAGGGCTGTGCCACCAATGACCAGAGGTGCCGCAGGCTGAGGCCATCCTCAGGTCTCCCTGACTGGTGCCTCCTCCAGCTGGCTCCCTTCCAGCTGCCTGCCGGTGCACGAGCACAATGGGATGGAGAGAAGGCAGCAGCTGGAGGAGCCCCGTCCCTTCTGGGGCTCTCTGTAGGTGCCCAACATCTGCTTTTTCACCCTGTGGAGAGAAAGGGACCTGTGTGTCCATGGCGCTCCTGCTGGCTGTGCAGGAGGCAACTCCTTGTGCACCAGGTGGCAAGACGTGTGGCTGTCCCTAGGGGCCCTGATCACACTGGCTGGGTGGAAGGCTTCCCAGGGTGTGCCACTGCTTATCTGCTGCTTGACTCCACAGGGGAACATGCAGGTCTGCCAGTGGCTGCTGCAGTCAGAAACCCATGTGAGGACCAACAGGGGCCTGATGTACAGGTAGCAGCCAAATGTGGTGCTAAGCCTGCATCTTTACAGGCTTCTCCTAATGTGCAAAGCTGCGTTGAACAGCTTGCCATGACTCCTGCGTGTACCCAGAGACCAAGAAATAAGCATGCATTCAAGATCCCCCCCCCTCATTGTTTGCAC
The DNA here is from genome assembly GCF_964211825.1 of Aythya ferina. Taxonomy (NCBI): domain Eukaryota; kingdom Metazoa; phylum Chordata; class Aves; order Anseriformes; family Anatidae; genus Aythya; species Aythya ferina. The sequence continues at coordinate 84,955,895 of NC_140299.1, forward strand.
TGCATGCCCTCCCCAAGCACTTTTTGTACATCTTGCCCCAGGGAGGGAGTTTTGCCTCTATTGTCAAAAAGAGCAGCAACTTAATGAAAAATACATCTCTTTTTTTAAAGGAAGTTTCCAAATTTATGCTAATGCCTGAATGCTTCTGAGTCATTAGGTGACTGACAACACACCAGGTCATATTTTGCTTTAAAATACATGAATCCAGAATGGAAACATTGGCACATTTAGCATCTACCAGTCTAGTGGGGAAATGCCCCCATCCGGGCATTTACAACAATAGATTGCATCTAAAACAGTTCTGAGTTCAGTTCTGACCACTAATGCTCTGTTCAATCGTATGAAAAAAGCCCTTTTTAATTCTTATAAGGAAAACAGTTTAATCATTGTAAGAAACTATACCTTCAGGGTATCATTTCAAAAATACAGGCAGAGATTAGAAGGGATTTGTGAGATTGTGTTTATTCCCAATTTAGGTGCTTTCCATAAATTAATTATAAAAGCAAGCCCAAGCCAGTCAGAAGTACACTGGGAAATTCTCAGAGTGTTAGTCATTTTCATGCAGTAATATTCATGCCATCTGCCTGCCTTTTTTCTCTTTTCTCTAAGAGCTCCATTGTTAACTGCAGCTTGCTTTCTTTTGCTGCCTTTAGTCCCTCTCCCTCTCACCCTACAGCAGGTAGTTACTCTGGGCACACTCATATTTTTATTGAAAGAGCATCAAAAAGAAGGTTTGTTTTTGTAATTGGCATTGATGCACAGCAAAATGCACTTCAACAAGATACAGCCACCACTCATTCACATTGTTCCCGTTCAGAGGATTCACTCCTGTGTGTGCGCTGTCAGCTTGCTGAACTCCCACTTGTGGCCAGTTTATAGAGTGCCACGGGCTGGAGACTTCCTCCCAGAATCTCCAGTGGGGAAGCATGGAGATGGTGCCAAAACTTGCCCCCGTTCCTTCACAAAGCAAGGTTTTCAGTCCTAGAAACAGCTTTGAATGCAGTGTGTGAGTAGGAGAATCTCTGAGAGGAGTGGCACTGCCTGTGGCTGTGGGATAAAATAGGGCAGGTTGCTGATGTCTACATGTATTGTATCGTTGTAATGCAATCAAAGACTGATTTTTGAGATCAGTATATAATCAAAACGATAAACAGATGCTGAGTGTCTCCCAGGTGAGTTTCCACCAGCCACCACTAAATCTCTGAAAAACAGTCAGCAACATAAATCTAGCAACATTGTCCAGGGTGAAAACTCATCTGGTAAGACTTTGAGACAAAAGATCATCAAGTGAAAATAAATAAATAAATAAATAAATAATAATGAAAAAAATTGAAGTCTAAGAAACAGTCTGCAGCCAATAACACAGGATGTCAGTGAAGTAGCATTTTTATATTTTTATTTGTGATTGCAATGACAGGTGTCCTGCAAGCACGAGCATGCAGCAGAAGTGTATTATAATCTGACAGAAGTGTATCATAACCTGATTCCTCCCTCTGATTTCATCACTGACTGAGTACTACAGGTTCACAAACTACTCAATGCTTGTTACTATACCATATATGTACAAACCTCTAATTTCTCCTTTTTCCTTTTTTTTTTTTTTTTTTTTTTTTTTCCTTCTGCCCTCAAGACTGGAGGGGACCAAGATTTTTTGTTGTTGTCTTTGATGATTGTGCAACTGCTTGTCTTGGCTCCTGCTGGCTAAAGTCCTAGTGGGCAGACAGTGTGCTCCATGTGCAGTTCCTACCTCCCCGAGCCTAGGAGGGGTCTTGGACATCCACAGGGAGCCAGGAGAGTGGGGAAGTACAGATCCCTGGTAGAGCAACCCTAGTAAGGGCTCTGACTCTCCATGGGACAGGGCAGTCCTTGCGTGCGTAGGAGCTGAGGGGCAGCACGGAGCAGTGCTTGGAGCTACAGAGTGCAAGGCAGGAGAGATGGCTGCTGTAGCTTTATGAGGGGCCACAGGAACACGCTTTAAGGCCCTTCTGTGGACCAAAATTCTTCTGTCATAAGAGGTACTGACAATGACAAGAAGGATGACTGATGGCACAAACAGCCCTTTCTCTCAGCATGCCTCTGTGAGTCCTCACCTCCATGCTTCATCCCCACTCTCCCTCCAAGGCCTGTAATATCTCTAGGATGCTTTGCAGATCCCTCTACCAGTTAACCTAGCATTCACAGGACAAAGTGGCCAGAAGACGGCAGATGCTCAGCAAATTAATCCAGAGGCTTTGACTATCTGATCCCTTTCACAGTCCTACCACAGCTGCCACATCAAGATGTGGGATTCTGGTGACCCTAGTCCTGCCCATGGCTCCTAAAGCAACCTGCAGGGATCACAGGCCCGTGTCTTATTTTACTTCTGAAGAAGACAGACAGTGCAGCCCTGGAAGCAACAGCTCTGGTCTGCAGGTGATGCAGAGCTGTGCAAGGCCGCAAGTCCTGCTATGCCGAATCAGACGTGTTTGCTGTTCTGTTCTGTTATGTCCTATCCTGTCCTGTCCTATCCCATTCTATTCCATGACCCTTCAGCAGTGGAAGAGCGTTTAGCACCACCAAAATGTTTTTAGCAAGGGAAGTACCTTGCACCAAGGCAGCCAGTGAACACAGGTCCCAGTGACAAGGCTGAGGTAGGTCCTAATCTGCTGAAGGGTTGAGGATGGCCACCTTCAGCATCATATCCCTGGTTTATATCAAGATTAAACCCAAGCTATGGGTGCAAACCACCTCCACCACCACCGTCTGACTTTCAGTGGCAGGACCCAGTCTGAGAGTGGTCAGCAGTCAGCAGCATCTCAGTGCAACATGGCTATGCTTCCCTTGTGCAGCCACAGAAGAGTTGGAGAAAGCACAGAGCCATGGCCACAGGCCCGAAGGTCACCTTGCGAAGGTCACCTCTCCACCAAGCCAGCCCTTCCCAGTGCCACAGCCTCAGTAAGCTGGGCTCAGCAGTGTGCACCCCAGCAGCTCCACACAGCTTGCACAGCTCACCCCCAGCCCCTCTCCTGTGGAGCTGACCTCCACACCTCCATGTGCCCAGACCCCATTGCTCCTGGGGACAGTTTTTTGTTGTTGTTGTTGTTACTGCCATTGTTTTTTGCTGTTGTTCATTTCTTTGTTTTTGTTTTCCATTTTTCGTCCCTGGTAACATACAGCATGTCCTGAAAAAGCAATGCAGCCAAGCCCTGCAGATCAGTTGTTAATTAGCCCGCCAGGCCCAAATAAATAATGTCTGCTTTTGGAACTGACTGATGTCTGGTTTGGTCCCAGCAGCAGCCCTCTGGGAGGTGCTTTTCTAGTTTGGGTTCATGTAAAACCCCAAGAAATCATTTCTCACTCCAGGCACCTCCTGGAGAGCCACAGCTTCTCCCTCAAGCCCCCAGCTTGTTGCTGGGCCAGGACAGTGACCCAGCCATTCTGCTGATATCTTGCAAGGAGCTGTCAGATCTCTGCATGCCTGTATTCTCTGGAGAGATGTAAGCTCTGTCAGGGGTGACCTGTATTTCGAAGGACATCACCTTTCCATCCTGAAAGCCTGTGATTGTTTTTGCCCTGCACTGACATGCCCTCCTAAGACCCCATCAATCTCCTGGTGTACTCAGGTGGATGACATTTCCACCTCTTTAGGTGGACCAACAAACTGCAGAGGTAGAGGCAGAAAAGTACAGACAGTGCTCTGAGAAGGTATTGCAGTGGTAGGGTTTCTACTGATGAGGTAGGATAGATGTGCTAGCTGCTGAGGCAAATCCCTGTGTGCCTGCACAGGAGGAAAGAAAAGCTGGCCCCAGAGCTGGCTGGGAGGTACTGGTGCCCTGGCTGCCCCAGCAGCAGCCCTGCCATCCACCAGCAAAGCAGAGGAGGATGTGGCTGTGCTCTCTCTCATTTCAACTCTCAGAAAGGTTTTGCAGAGCTCTTCAGAACTTCCCTGAGGTACATTCTTCTGCAGGTCTGGCTGACACAGAGCAGATGGTAAAAACAGGATTTACAGATCAGGTGCTCAGGTAACAGGAAAGACGCCAGGTCAGGCATGTGTATGTTTATACACAAACACACACACAGATGTGATATGCCTATGAAAAACAGGAACTGGGAATTTCTGTCCAGTTTGTCTGATGGGATAAGAAGAAGAAGAAAATCTTAGGTTGAATGGAATCCCATGTAAAACTGAGGAGGGGAGCCTCTGCCTACGGCTGTGGCTCATCCTTGGGCCAGGCCACAATAGGATCTCAAGGATTGCTGAGCTGCGTGGTATGGCCTGAGGGTCAGCACTGGTAAATAAGTGGCTTTGGGATTCACAGTGGGGCTGCAACAGCCCATGGGGAGTTGTTTCTCCTACAGGTCTGTATACAGAACTGCCCAAAATTTCTGCACTGTGAGACCTGGATCAGCCATACCAAGAGGACATAGATATTTCAGTAGAACCAAGGCTGGTCCAAAACCTATGATTTTTGGAATTAAGACAGGCAAAATGCCATTTTCAAAACTCTTCAACTCTAACACCTTTATATTTTTGTACATATATATATATATGTATGTATCTTTTTCATTCTCTGTGTATTTGTTCATTGATATATATTCATGCCACTTCTGGTTAAAAAAGATCTGGCCAAAATATTCTTATTTTCAGATTTCAGTGTTATCCTGAGTTCCTCCAGGAAAAAAAAAAAAAAAAATGCCCTTGTAACACAAAAGGATTTTGTCACCAAATTGTGCAATGACTTTATCCAAAGGAGCACAGATCAATCTGCAAGTGAAATACATCCTGCTGAAGCTGACCTGCAAGCAGGGAAGCACATGCTGCCTTGTTCTTGCCTGGAGCTTGTCACCACAAGCTTCTGGCATCAAGCAGTGAGCTTCTGAGACATCCTATACTGTGTCCTGGGAGCATTTGATGGCCAAGTCCCACAAGCCATTCTACCTGTGGTGGAACTGGTGGCCCGGGATGGTGGTGTCAATCCAGGGCACTTCAGAAAAGTGTTTTTGCCAGCTTAGAGCAATTCCAAGCCACACAGGCAAGCAACTGGTTTATACTCACTCTGTGGATTTTAGTGTAACAAGGAACACACCTTTGTTCCAGCATTATTATTATTATTATTTTTAATAAGTCCTTTCAGGGAGTGTCTTGCTCATGAGGCTGCCACTGGAGGCACTGCAGGCATTCAGATGTCTCCACTGTGCACTGAGAAGTGACTCTGGCAAGACTTGGCACCCGCACCTTTCAAAGAAACCACTCCGCTGCATCCAACTGCATGAGCAGGAAAGGACAGAAGGGATCGTAAAGGTAAAAAAAACCTTGCCACCACTGCACCGCATGATTAGAACAGAGATGTCATGCTGGAGAGCATATAGTCCTGACACAAATCCTTAGGCAATGAGAAAGGGAGATAAGATGTCAGCACTAATGATAACCCAGCTCAATATAAAAAAATGAAATTTCAAGCAATTATGAAAAAAATAAAATGGCCTCTGCTGGCATAATCTGACAGCATCCTGATGGTGGGAGAAGACGTGCATCATGATAAAGGAAAATCCCACAGGTAGAGTACAGTCTTATTAGATAAGCTGATACCTCATACAACACAGATGATTTGTGCCAGAGAAAGGTACTGTAAGTCCTTGCCCTCTGAGTTTACTATAAAACTCCCATTAAGATCAGGTGGTTACACACTATGGCTTTCTTTAGGCCTCTTGTTAAAGCTTTCATCAGCACATATCTCCTAGGGCAGTGATGTAGGGGAGAAGCCCAGAGGCTGATAGATCCTTTGTTTTCCTGTCATGGGCGATGCAGTGAAGCACAGTGACCAAGTCCAGGCTTTGCCCAGTGGTCAGACCACAGCTGTCAGTCAGGATGTCCCAGTGCCTCAACCTCTGCATGCAGATTATCATCCCTTTAAACTTAAAAACTGTGGTGAGTGCATGCTGCAAATCATTCACATTTGCTAGTACACACCTGTGGAGCACCTACTGTGTAGCTGCAGAAAGCAACCCAGTTACACATTCTGGGATGTTAATCCCACTTGCCCTCTGTCCATTGATGCGTTATCTTCACTGTTTTGACACCATGTTCATTCCCAAAGGTAGTACACCTGTATTACTTGACCTTTTTATACAAGAAAGTGTCTTATTTTCTTTCCCTACCCCCTGCCCTGCACAAACCTGCTGTTTACATACCTGTGTTCATTTTATTGTCATAAAGCAGATTCAGATCAGATCTCCAACAAATTTAAATCCCACAAGATAAGGGTCTGGCTACTGCAGTTTAAAGAGCAAAGTCTGTCTTTAGCACTGGGAGAGGACTTAGTACCAATCTCTAGACGTTGGAGACCTCCCAAAGTAGTCACTGGAGACTCTGAGGTTGAAACTCCTATCCTAAACCACTACCCAATTTATCTAGCACCAAGTCTCTGCTAGTTGTGGCAATACTTTTCAATCAGTGAAACTTGGGCAGCCATCTCAGCCTATACTGTTGCTGTGTGGGTGATGTGTCAGAACTGGGGTGCTCTACAGCGGTTCTTTAAGCAAGTGAGCAGAAGCACTTACAGGGGATAAATGCTGTTCCTAGAGCTGCAAGCAGCACTGTTTGTTCCCCTCAGCCCTGTTTTGGGTTAGATGCACTCTGCTTAGACATACAGACTGGGACCCAGCTGGATCTATCACCACGGTCCTACATGCCCCCAGGGCCAGCAGAGAAAGAAGTGATGTCTGACAAGCTACATGTGAAAGAGCATAGCTTGGAAGACAGTTTTGATCAGGGAGCTTGCTGGGTGACCACAGCAAAACATAATGTGGGAGGATCCGGCACACTGTAAGCAAGAACAGAAGTCCACCAACATCTCCCATGAAAAGCATCATCACCCTAAAACGAATGGCACTGGCATAAAGCCGTGCCTCAAATCCATGCTGGGTGATGCAGTTTCCACCCCAACCTACTTCCTTAGTTTTCCAGGCCCTTGGCTGATGGGTGACAGTATTATATAGCAACACACATTATGTAACATGATGAAGACATGAAATTGTCAACATCATCACTAAATGGTGGACAGCGTTTGATGTTGTAGCTTGCTGGCCGTGGCCTCTCTCAGTGGTGCTCTGCGCTTGCACTGTGTTGGATCCGCGTGCCCACAAGAGCATGGGGGCACAGCTCCGGCTCGGTGCCTGCCACCCGGCAACAGCATGCAGCCAGCCACCCTTCCAGGAGTGACCTTTCTTAAGGCGTTCTTGCTCTGGCGGGGGGGGGGCAGAGGGCTCATTAAAAATTATCTCTATTCTTCCTCGCGGGCTACACAATCAGGAGCAGGGATCTCCCCTGGATTTGCATCCGTACAATGCGCGCCGCACAGCAACACAGCCTCTGACATTTCCACCACCCCGGCAGCTCTTCCAGCGCTCGCTTCTCTGCAGAAAATCCCGCCCGCGCTCCTCTCAGCACCGCGCCCCCCCCGGCACGGCTCTGCGGGGGCCGGGCCCGAACCGCGGGCAGGGTCCGGGCCGCCGGGGGGCGCTGCGGGCGGCCATGAGCCGGGCCATGGCGGTGTTCGTCACGCGGCGGATCCCGGCCGAGGGGCTGCGGGTGCTGGCGGAGGCCGGCGGGTGAGGGCGGCGGGCAGGGCCGGGCCGGGCAGCCCCATGCCCGTGGGCTCGGCGGCTGACGGCCGTGTCCCCCGCAGGTGCCGCGTCCAGCAGTGGGACTCGGAGGAGCCCGTCCCGCGGGCGCAGCTGCTGGCGGGGGTGTCGGGCAAGCAGGGGCTGCTCTGCCTGCTCTCCGACCGCATCGACCGCGAGGTGCTGGACGCCGCGGGTGGGTGCGGGGACGGGGGGCGAGGGGCAGCGAGGGGGGGCGAGGGGCGGCTCTGACCCTGGTGTCCCGCAGGGCCCAGCCTGAAAGTCATCAGCACCATGTCCGTGGGCTTCGACCACCTCGCCTTGGACGAGATTAAGAAGCGGTAACCTGCGCCCCGCTGCTAAGGGGGGGGGGGGGGGTCAGTGGGTGGCTGCGAAGGGTGGCGTGGAAGGGGGGAGCGAGGCAGGGAATGGCCTCGGGGCTCAGCCCCCACCCGGAGTGGCGATCGGCATGGTACCTCGGCCTCGGGGGCGGGTTTTTGCAGGGGTCGGTGCTGGAGGGGGTTTGTGGAGCACGCTGCCCCTGTACCAGGGAAGGGCCCGGTCGGAGGGGTCTGCAGTGAAGGGGTGAGGAGTCCAAAGGGACGTCCGTCCCTGCATGGAGCCATAAATACCTGGGCAGGAGTTACTTCAGCAGCTGTCCCAGCAATTTGTAGGTAGCACTGCTGCTCCTGGAGACCTGAGTCCTGTGCTTTCCTTTCAGAGGGATCCGCGTTGGATACACCCCTGATGTCCTGACCGATGCCACCGCAGAGCTCTCCGTGGCTTTGCTTCTGGCTACGTGCCGCCGGCTGCCGGAGGCCATAGAGCAGGTGAAGAAGTGAGTATTTGCAGCCCTGTGCCGGAGCAAGGGCTGGCTTTTGCAGGAGCTGGATCAAAGTGGAAAAAAAATCCCAGCGCTGGACAAATGAAATGGGGCTGAAGCCAGAGCGTCACCAAGCTAGTGGAAAATCTCGCTGGCTAGTGTGGAGTCCACTGCAGTCCTGTGATTTTTTGCAGGCATGTTATTCAAGGGCTGCAAAAGGGACACAAGTCTCTTCTGAACACCCCTATGCATGCTGTAGATAGAGGAACAGGGGTGAGAACCACTGAATCAGCTCTGAACCCCTTGAGATCTGGACAGATTTCACTGCCTGGCGCTTGGTCCAAGGCTCTGCTTAGTAGCATGCTAAGTTCAACCAGTTCTGAGGCATCTGCTGCATACCCAAGGCTTGAGCAGATTCATGCAGGAGACCCCAGAGCGAGCTTGAAGCAGGAACCTCTGGCTATAAGATCATCCAGAGCGGCTAGCCTGCTGCAGTGCTTATGGTTTGTGGTGTACTTGCCACAGTGCTGGGCCAGGCTGTGTAGGCTCTCTGCTGCTGTTTCCTTAACATTTCCACCTGACTCTCTCTGCTAGTGGTGGCTGGACAACATGGAAGCCTTTGTGGATGTGTGGCTATGGTCTGTCTAATAGTACGGTGGGCATCATAGGTCTGGGAAGAATAGGTAAGTGCATGTCATGTGCAAGATTTGTGTGCCTCTGCTGGTGGGAGGGTGCTTTTGGTTTTGTCCCGTGCTCACTTATTTAAAATCTATTGGAACAACCAAGAGGGCCCAGTAGAGCTTCTCTGAGCAGTGATCTTGACCCGTCAGGCTTAGACCTTAAAGTTTTAATTATTCACATGCATCCACTGTACCTGAATGCCACAGCAAACTGGACATTGTCCTCCTGGTTTTCACTTAAACAAATACCCTTGACAAAGTCCAGGACAATGTGCTTTTCATCTGATCAGTTGTTGACTTTGTCAGCTGCTGGCTATTTCTTTCCTCGCTTTTTGGTTTGCTCTCTAGGGTAGCTTCAGGTTTATTATCCCGTGGCTAAGAGTTCATTCCTGCTCCCTTGAGGAGCAGCAGAAGACATCTGCCACTCACCCCGCTGGGAAATGAGCCTCACAGGAGCAATCCCAACCAGGAATGTCACAGCAGCCCTTTAGCAAGACATACATTCTTTCCTTCCAGCTAAACCACATGCATGCTTGCTAACAGGTGCATAGGATGGAGCAGCAGCGAGGCTTGTGTGACCCCTGTAGCTAGGTGCTAGTCACCGTGCTGTGTGCCCCTCTGCTGGAATCAGCACAGCAGGTAAAAGATTTTCTCTCTCATTTTTAGGACAGGCAGTTGCCCGCCGTCTAAAGCCATTTGGGGTCAAGAACTTTTTGTACACTGGAAGTCGCCCAAAACCAGAGAGTGCTGCAGAGTTTCAAGCCGAGTTTGGTAAGAAATACAAATGAGATGAGAGAAACAGTGAGTCTTCAGTTGTGGGGTAGAAAGCAGCAAAGCTGGGCTGGCCTTGGGAGATGCCACCTGGAGTGGGTGAGTCATTAGGGAGCAGAGGTGTTGAGTAGGGTATTCAGTACAGCTGGGCTGAACAGGTACGAAGGCAGCAAAAGGAGCTGGCGCTGAATGTTTCTTGCATGGTAGCAATGGATGAAAGAGAGGGGAAAAAAAAGGAAGGAGTCTTCCTTTGACCCAGATGGTTTCAGATAGTAGGTTCGCTTGACGCATTTAGGCTTTAACTGACAAACCAAGATAATAGTGGGCTATGGGTTTTTTTCATTGTTTTGTCTTTATATCTGTCTGCTTATAATTGCCAGTTGGTTTCACTCTTAAAATCAAGTGAAAGGTAGCGGTGCCATGGAAGGGTACAGTGGCAGCTGATCCTGTCAGGAGCAGTGGGAAGGGTCTTGTTAACCCAGTGAGATACCTTAAAGTCCCACAATGGGGCAGAAGCGGAGGGGAGGGGAGGGGACTGACTGGAGATTATTGCTGATAGTAGATGTTGGGTGCCGGAAACAAACATGGGCTTTAACCTTCTGCTTTAAAATGAATGTCATAGTCCAACAAAGCCTAGTAGTATTTCTTAGTTAGTAAACAGGACTTCTCTGCAGGCCTGTTGGAGTCCTGAGTCTTGCATCCAGTGCTAATTTTTCAGTCCAAAGACAATACATTTCCAGTTCGTGCTTTTTCTTGCAGTCACTGCTAGTCCCTTGCATTTTTCTCTACTCAGGTCCAGGAAACTGCATGAGTTACATCTGTAGGTAATGTAGGGAGAGATTTAATGTTGATATAAACAGTCACTGCAGTATTTTGCTATCTAAACATGAAATACATTGTAGAGCCTCTTTTTGGCCAGATAACCAAAACATTGCTAGATTTCCCTGTGGATTGATTATAATGTAAAAGTGAAGCCAAACACTACGATAGTATCTGTAGGAATGTATCTCTGTGTAGTTTGTTTGATGTTTGCCCATCCTTGTGTCTCTCCTGTGGAGAAAGGTTGACAACGTTTTTCCAAAGATAAACTTGCTTGCTGGTGATTCTTGTGAATTAGGAGGGTGGCTGAGAGAGCCTGGTGAAGCCTCTGACAGGAGCTGTGACCTTTGTTTCTCCACTCAGTCCCACTCACAAGGCTAGCTGAAGAGTCAGACTTTGTTGTTGTGACATGCGCGTTGACTCCTGACACCCAGGGAATGTGCAACAAGGATTTCTTCAGCAGAATGAAGAAGACCTCTGTGTTCATCAACACAAGCAGGTAATGGTATCGCAGTCTCTGGCACAGGCAGCGTGACCCTGGCACCCTGCTGATAGCTCCGGCTGCAGAGGGATCCCGTCAGTGGTGAGATGTGCTTTGTCTGGGAGTCCATGCAGGATGTGAAATCATCATGACTGCAGCCACAGGAGTGGTTTGTCCACACTGTGGCCTGCTCCCTCCATCTCAAGGTTTCTTGGTTTCATCCAGAGTCAGGATAAGTTGCTTAGGGGGCTGCAGCCTCTCTCTCCTGACTGGGGCCCTGTGTCCAGCCCCAGAGGGGTGGATGACCCCAAGTTCTTGGTTGACCACTTGGGAGCGGTGTGAGCCCATCTCTCTGCTTTTCCCAGGGGGGCTGTGGTGAACCAGGAGGACCTGTATGATGCATTAGTCAGTGGCCAGATCGCAGCTGCAGGCCTGGATGTCACAACGCCAGAGCCGCTGCCCACTGACCACCCTCTGCTCTCCCTCAAGAACTGCGGTAAGTTGCTGTGTCTGCAGCAGGGGCTTCCCCTGTCACTCTCCTGGCCACCTGCTGCTTGGTGTGCCACCTCTGCTTAAGGCAAGGGACCTGCTAGTTGACTTCAGAAGGATTTTCTGTCTGTGCAAGCTTGAAAATGGTGAATGAGAACTGAAATGTCTTTCACAGGCAGGAAAATCATGTGTTTAATCAAATTGTAGGTAACCATTCTGTAGTGTGGGGAGCTGTTAAAGACCTTATTAATGTGATATAAAACAAGCATAAGTGGTATTTTAATACTCCAGAAAGCAGTTGAGATTGTCTTGTCTTACAATATCTTCCTGATAGATCTGCATTCAAAGAACTGAGGCGTGAGGTGAAATTCAGGAAGGGGGTTGATATGGGCAGGTGCTGGAATGTGAAACCTCTGACCATGCCCTGCGAAGTTCTGGTATTCTGTCAGCTCCTGGGCACAGAACTCTGTAAGAAAGGCTTCCTGTGCAGCTAAAAAGCTGGGTGCTGTGTCTGCCTAGAGGAGTCTGAGCCTTGGGAATGCTCCAGCAGGGCTGACTGTCTAGCCCATCTACTGTGAGTCTGGGCAGAAAGGTGTTGGCTCAGCATTGTGCACAGGAGCACAGTTAATTAAGTGCCAGGTTGTTTGATGTATGTCAGGAAACCAGAGAGCCCCCAGCTGAAGAAGCCAGTAAGAGCTTGTGCTGTGGGGTGAGCAGAGGTTTCTTTGCAGGAACACCTGAAACCAGGGACAATCATTTATCACTTTTAACTTTACCAGTGCTTTCCTGAGAGCTGCCGTGCTGGGCAGGGTGATGTTTTAGTGCAGCAGCCCCCGGGCTACAGGATGTTAGTGGCCCTCAGCATTTTCCTAGGGTATCCTTGTCAGAGAAGGAGCTGACTATGCTGGGGGCTGTTTCCTGTGTCCTTTAAGCTCTTCCATGCAGCTCTGCCCCTGCAGGCACCACAGGCTAGCCAGTAGCCTGAGAGAAGTTATTGACAGCCCTTGGCATGGTCACTGGCTTCCCTTGTGTGGCCTTCAGTGGTTGCTCAGCCCTTCCCCTGTGCTTTCCTTTGGTAGCTTTCTTCTGCTTCTTCAGACAGGGAAGCACATGGATCAGATTGGTTACTGAGAGGGACTGCTCTCAGGTACAAGCAAGTTAGACTCGCTTGAAAACCAAGAGGCAGAGTTGGAACATAGAGGAAATGTTGGTTTCTGGTAACTATGGTTGTCCACAGCTTCATTGCTGTTAACTTGTCAGGGTTGTTCCTACCTGGCTGCCTCTGCTTCATCTGGGCAATTTGCTCTGCTCTGGAGCCAGCGGGCAACTCTGGAGCCAAGGTCCTCTTGCATACCTGAGTGCTTTGTTTGATCAAGTTGCAACCCAAGGGTGAAACCCGGTGCCCTGCCCTCATCTGAAGGGGCAAAATCCAGTGTGATGGTGTGGGAGGCAGCAGAGTGTCCTCTGCCAAGGAGGGATGTTTTTTGGGTAAGGAAAAATCTGTTCTGTGGAGAGGAAAAAAAAAAAAAGTAGGAAGGTCAGGGTGAAAATGTAGTCTTGCCCACAGAAACAGAATTTCATAGCTGTTGCTTTGACTGTCATTTTATTAAACACCATTTTTGCTGTGTTTTGTTTAGATCCCATAGTAGGTAATGTGAGAAATGATAAAAGCAGAGAAATATTTCTGGAAATATTTTTGGTACTTCAGAGACCTTAGAATCTTGGAATAACACCAACCAAGACAAAAATAAATACCTTTTGTTCTGTTTTGTTTTTTAAGTGGAAATGAGGCTTTGATTTTGAAACTATTGACAGATTTCACCCAAAACTGCCAAATAATTTCAGCAGTTGGAAAAACACAGGATGAGTAGAGGAGGAAGTGTTGGCCTTGTTTCCACAGCAAACAGAGAACTCACGTGTGGTTCTTGATTGTGAACCAAAGGACTTACATGTCCCCACAGTTTGCATTACAACCTTCTCCCCCACGCCCCACCCCACCGTCTCCCTCTGAAGTCAGCTCCATGTCAAGTATTTGGGCTTCTGCACTTCCCATAGGTGTTGTGTGTTATAAAGCCAACAGAGACTGCAGTGCAGGTGTTTCGCCATACCTTGAGCAAGTACTCATACATTACTGATGTAATGGTATACTGTTAAAGCAGCATTGGCTTATTTCTTTACATTGCATAAACGGAGTGGGTTGCACTTTGTGGGTGACGGAGCGGAGAAACAGGCTGCCCAGAGAGGCTGTGAGGTCTCCTTCTTGGAGATCTCCAAAAGCTGTGTGGATGTGGTGCTGGGCACCCTGCTCCGCGTGGCCCTGATAGAGCATGGATTGGGCCAGATGGACTCAGGGGTCCCTGCCAACCTCAGCTACTCTGGGATTCTGTGAACTTGGTCACACAGGTGGATAAAAATCTCTGCCATAAGGCACTGGAACTCTGCAGATTCTGTAGGGGCTATTTGTCTGCACTGAGGAGTCTGTAAAACAATTTTTTTTCTGAACAATATTTTTGGCTTTTGCTTCAGTATGCATTGGTGGTGAGTGGAACTTCATACGGGTGTGTGGTAATGAGACCACAGTGAGGGAATTTCACTGCGTATTTCTGTGTCAAAGGAATGTTTGTTTCACATCTACCACCGACTCTGTCCATGCAGGAAGTACCAAGCCTGAATGTAGAAAGGAGGACTCACTCTTGACTGCCTGTCTTCACAAATAGCTTAGTTAGTTAGTTATCAGATGTGCTTGGCAGCCGTGTGTTTTGTGTCAGCTCCTTGCAGAGAGGCAGCTGAGGGAGGACCGTGCTTGCCCACCCCACGGGAAGATCCCTGGGAGGGCTGGGCCAAAGGAAAGCAGTATGAGGCCAGTGAGCATAAGAAATCACTCAGTAACCCTTTCTGTCCATGCAGTGATTCTGCCACACGTTGGGAGTGCCACCTATGCCACGCGGACCACCATGTCGGTGCTGGCAGCTGACAACCTGCTGGCCGGTCTGCGGGGGGAGCGCATGCCCCATGAGCTGCTGCTGTGACAGTCCGCAGCCAGCCACCTCTGTGGGGTCACCGTGCAGGATGCCGCATCGCCCTCCAGCCTGGAGAAGCCTGAAAGATGGGTCTGGTGCCTCTTCTCTGCAGCTACCGTGCCAATGATGTCCACAGTGAGAGAATTGTACCCTAGCTATTAAAGAGAAGCAGTGACTGTGGTGTGTCTTTTTTACTCGGGAAGGGGATTCCTCCACACATGTTGTTGTCACGTTTGTTAAGTGGGGAAGACAACATTCTGGGTCTTTGGGTCAGTTTGAGAGGGCCAGGCAGTTCTGTGCTTGAGCTCCAAGCTCTCATCCAGAAACAGCAAAGAGAGGTTATTAGGCAATAGGCAGGGGACCACAGCTGCCATCAAGGGAGCTGCTTCCAGCTCACTGCCAAGCATGCATTAAAAGACCTAGCTAAATGAGTGCCAGTGCATGACTTTTCTGTTTTTCAGGTGTGTAAAGATGAACAAAGAAAGTCTTATATGGCTCCACTGGCACCTCCAGCTTTGCCTTTTGTATCCATCGTTAATTCTGGGCATAGCTGCAGTTCCTGATCTTTGAAGTGGGTTGTGAACCACCTTCAGTTGTCCTCCCCATTTTTTCTATTTTATTTTTTTTCAGACATGCAGTGATGCATGCTAATGCAAAGGAAAAAAGTCCAAAGTCTCAGGAAAGGCTTTGATGAGCACATTTCAGGGATTTGGACGGGGTTTGCTTTCTCCTGTAGTCTGTCCCGCTCACAGATGGGGAGTGGAATGCATCTCTACCGCTCTTCATCCTGGTAACTCTGCTCAAGCTGATGAAACAATCAGTGAGACATGCCACTTATCATGCCCTCTCTGAGGAGGGCATATCAAGATGACACTGTTCCCATGAGAAAAAAGAAAGGTGGCTATGTCACTGTGTGACCATGGAAGGAGGAGTTTAACTTGTATTTAAACATTTTTCAAAAATGCCACTTCAAGCACGTGTGCATATTGGGTATTCACAGGGGTGTTTGTTCCTTCATTGCCAGCTGCCACCCTGGTACAGTGCCCGCTCTTTGGGCAGGAATGGGATGCAGCATGGTGCATGTAGTGTTAGGCTGCTTAGTGCAGTGCATGCTTGCCAGGGGATGGATGCTGAGCTGCTCTGCAGAGCCTCTGGAGGCACAAGCAGGTGTGTTTGTGTGACCAGTCTGGGAAAACTGCTGCTGGCCTCCCCAAAATGAGTGGCTGAGCAGATCTGCAGACCATTGGTACGAGTACAGTTCCACAAAATCATTAAAGGAGTTCAGTTTGTTAATGAATGTGCTTGCTATGCAGCCTTAGTAGTCCTCAGGGATGCTTGCAGTTGCACAGCAAAATGTAAATAAAGCCAAGTTATTCTTAGCATTTTTTGAAGTCCCTAATTCTATGGAAATGTGAGCAGAGTCAATGTTACTTTAAATGCCAGTGTGACAAACTGAATTTCTAACAGAGCTAGGTACTAGTAAAATGATGTAAAGGAGCTGCTGTGAAAGAGCAAGTGTTCTGGCTTCCTGACCTGCCCTGTGCAGCTTTGAATAAAGGGACCTTTGTCCCAGGGGGATTTTTTTGGTACTGAATTACGTACATCTTAATTTTCAGGTCATTGGGATAAGGGAGAGCCTGAACAGTATTAGGCTGTATCAAGTTCCCGCTGGCTGTTTTGGGAAGAGAGCCCCAAGGGGCTTGCACCTCAAGGAGGACACAGCGCTGTGGGCTCCCACAGCATGAAGTGCACTGGCCCGTGACCTGCCAGACTGTCTGGGGGCCATCGTCACAGCTTGTCACACGGCACGTGACTGCCAACATCCAACCTTTCATGAGCACTTTGGGCCAGTGGAGTTTCCCCACCCTCCTGCACAGCCAGCACTTACGGAGTACTTCTGAAAAGGTCACTGCACAGCAAAGGACAAAAACGCTTCTAGCATTTTTAGAATAAATGGTGAGCATTGAATGTATAGAGATGCTGCATTTTGAAGCTGCCAGCAAAGAGTGTTAAACGAGCAGAGCAGCGTCAGCTACAAAGTACAAGGTCTCCAGGTTTCTGCTGGAGCCCTACCAAGGATTTACCCCATCCCTAGTCTTGCAGCGACAGCACTGGTCACATCTGTGAATTACAAATTTGTCTTCCCCATCTATGAATACCTGCGTGGTGATGAAGGCAGCTCCATTTAAATTATTTTCTGGCAATACCTTTACACACACACATATATACATGTATGTATGTAAATGTCAGGGGATGGTGAAGCCTCTGCAAGTACAGCCTGTGCTGGGGCTGAGAGGAGCGATCAGGCTTGCCTTGCCCTGCCTGGCAGCAGCGTGGCTGTTTGAGGAGCACAGGCTGGCCCTGTGGTGGCCCCATCCCCTCCTGCTCTCCTGGCACCTGCGACCACCTGGTGATAGCCCTGCCAGCAGTGATTTCCTCAGCACCAGCACCTAGGCTGCTCTGCAGTCATCTCCATTCTGCATTTCGTCAAAAGCTGAGATGGGAGCAGCTCTGTTGGCCTTGCTGGCACAGGAAACCCCCACTTGCTCCATGGCACTACCAGTAAGTGTAACCCAGGAGCTCATGGCACTGGATGGGCCATCTTCAGCCCACAGTAAGCATGGTAAGAACTGGTGGCTTGCAGCTTGAGACAAGGTTGAGAAACTGTCCTCATCCCAAGGTGAAGCACACAGGTGCCTGAGCAGTGTGTGGGGATGTGTGCATGTGCACACCCTGTTTCCAGCCATGCAGGCTCCCCAGGCCAGTTCGTGTTGGACTCCAATACTCTGACCAGGTTCTTTTAGATGATCTAAACAGTGAACCCTCCTTGTATAACGTGGATTTTATATATTTATTTCTTTATTTTTAGGTCTTTGGTGTTTTGGGTGGGGTCACAACACACACGCAACACCCATCCAGTCTCTGGATGCTTACCATCACCATACTGGGCCTCCCCAGCCACCAGGAGGGTTGGCATCAGCTCAGGCCTGTTGCTGTCATCAAAAGCTCTGTTTTCTCGTTGTTTGGTGTTCACACACTGCAACAGGCTGAGCCAGGTGTGTGTCCCCTCGTGCTGGCCAGGGTTGCTCAAGAGGAGGTCTGAGCTCCTTTGCTGAGGTCCAGGGTGAACAGTGACACAAGCAGTTAATCTGCTCTGTGTTTCTGCAAGGGCTCCCCTGTCCCCTGGTGTGGAGATCAGCTCACTATCTCTGCAAACCACCATGGTCCATCAGCACGTTGCCCTTGCCCATCACCTTCGAGCCTTTGTCTTTGCAGGGGTGTGTTGGTGGGCCCCAGCACTGGCAGCAGGAGGTGGCACGGCCTGTGCATGCCTGAGCATGGGCTAAGTGTGGGCCTTGGCTTGTGCCCCCATGCTCACCACTCACACAGTACTGTAGCCTGGTAAATGACCTTGGGCTCAGTGATAGAAAGGCCCTCTTCTTCTTCAGGGAGTCTTGTTTTACATAGTCCCACCTAATGCAACCCTTCAGCAACACAGCTGTGTGAAAACCCTTCCGTTCCAACCCTGCTGCTGGTCCCTGGCCCTGTGTTGTCCTCCAGCTGGATCAGCATTTGTCCCGTGTGCCTCATGGGCATCCTCTGGCCAGCTCTGTCCCTGCCTGCACCTCAGCTGTGCTGGTACAAAACCCTGCTCCCACGCTGCCCACCACCTCTCCTGCTGTGGCATTGCATGGCTGCACAGAGCTGCCAGCAAGTGCCTCGCACCAGAGGAGGAAACAGCCTTCCTCCTACTGCCCAAAGGCACCAGCCATGCTGCAGGACCAGACAAGAGGAACTCCTGTCTGCAAGAAATATGCTGAAAAAGACTGTACATGTAGCAGAAAGCCTTGACTGCCAGAAGGAGGTGTTGCAAGTGCTTTTCTGAAATCACACGCCAGGGAGAGGGAGAAGGGGTGGCAATGTGGAAGAGGAACGCTGCACGCTTGCAGCTCAAGCACGCGTTTGCAAGGCTCCTGGATAGTGCTGCCAACAGCTGAGGTACAGTTTGGTGCTCCCAGTGCCTGCCAGTCAGGAGCGGGAAGAGCTGCATGCACCCCTGACAGGCGGTTGCCATCACAGCCCTGCCAGAGCCCCTTGCGCACTGTGATGAGCTGCCAGCTCCACTGCATGGGCTTTTCCCCAGGGCAAGAGAGGAGGGTAAAACATGAGGGGTGCAGCGAGAACATGCTGTAGGCACCAGCAAGGGCCTGGAGCCATGCTGGAACGGTGGTGCTCTGTCCAGTGGCGCTCTGTCTGGGTGTACAATGAGGCTTGGAGGAAAAGTCCAGGATGGGAACAAACCGTAATGTGCCCCAACTGCTCAATTTACTTTTTGTTATTGTTCAGCCCTGGAAGGATTCTGGCAAGGGTGAATAAAAGTTCTCAAGTCTGTATCTCTGAAAGCAGCAGTGTGCTGTTTTCTCCTACTTTCATCCTGTATAAAAGCAGAGCAGGGTGCTGTATAATAATGCAGAACATTTCTTGAGAATGAGAAAGGAGGTGAGAAAGGCAGCTGGCAGTGTGCTAAGCCTGTCTGTTGTGAGGTGCAAGCTAAAACAAAACAAAACAAAACAAAACCAAAAAAAAAAAAAAAACACACGAGAAAGAAAAGCCTGTGCTTGGAAATTCTTTTAAGTTCACCTCGTGTGTCCTGTACTGCTTGTTCTGTCCTATGGAAAGCATTCTCCATGCTGAATTCTGTGCTTAATTTTCCCTTGATGCTTAATGAACCATACTCTGATAGCAATAAAAGCTATAGGAAGGTATTCATTAATTAGTTATCAATGCTAGCTAAAGAAAGACCTGTACTTCATGCCTCAGAGGGTATCTGACATATTCATCAATACAGTTTGATTCACAAGCCTTATGTATTACTACATACCTGCCCACCTTAACCAGAAAGTATTTGGGAAGCTTCTAACAAGACCTCTGCTGTCCAAGGAAAGGTTTGTAGCTGTGGGGGTAAATAGAAGGGAAATGGGCTTCTAAGCATTTTAATTGGCTGGAAAGTTTCCAAATGACATAGCAGAAATCAACAGGATTTACTTTGGTGCTGAAAACCTTTGATTTATTAAACAGTCAAAAGTCAGATTAGTTTGTTGGTCTGTACAATTTCTGAGACCTTTATAAATATTCTGATATTGGTGCAGTTATTGTAACACTGAAGGATGCTGACTCAGAAGGTTATTGTGACCCCTCTAATGATACGAGAAATACTTAAGTGTAAAGTGAACTGCTATCCAAGCACTTCCATTAGATTCCCCATATGTATTCAGAAATACACATGAACTTGCAAATAAGACTACCTGAGTGATAGAAGCACATTTCAGGTCCCATGTCTTGGAATTTCTTCAAGAGTAGCACCTTCTGCAGTTGTGGATCAGTTTGTTGTGCCAGCCTTTGAAATTGTCAGTTTCTTGTTACATACATGCCTCATTCTTCCTGACTCCCTGTGATATCAGAAAGAAGACAGTGTTCCTTCGGAGAAATTCATTTTATGCAAGACTAACTGGTTTAGCAAACATCTTGTTCAAAAACAAGCTTGAAAGTGTTTTCACCAATCACTCCAACTGTGTTAAAAACAAAAACCCTTAAAGGTCATAATACTGCTTTAAAAAACAAACAAACAAGTAAGATTTACCTGAATTTTTCTGAAGGGAAGTAGCACCTTCCAGGAAATGCTACTGCAGGTGTGCTGCCAGCATCTGTTTTTTTCTTTGATGGTATTATTGTTGTTTCAATAGCAACCATAATTACAAGCTATAATGAACAATATATTCTACCAGAAACAATTTTTAAAAAATAATTGTACAGGCTTTTACAATTATTTTTTTGCTAAGAAAAAGTATTTCTTGTTAAAGACTGGCATAAAGAATAGGCAATCACTTGAGATGCCTTTTAAGTGGCCTGTTTTGGTGGTTATTTGGCTGATGGTACTGATGTGAAACAAAGAGACTCCCACTAGCTCTGCTGAAGAGGAAACGGGATTTCACACTAGCAGTGATTTCCACATCCATCAGCCACGAGTCTGGAGGAACAGAGCCTGGACCACTGGAGCACAGCAAGGAACAGGCAGAGAAAAGCAGTCACCCTGGACAAGCAACTGGTGGCTGTGAAGCTGAGTGTCACACTTGTTATTTTCAGCAGTCTGCAAGGGTCAGGTGCAACCACCTAACACAAAAGCAGTGAAGGTGGTAAAACTGAGCACGTAAGTGAGAGTAACTGCTGTACTAGAGAACCTCTGAAGTACATACTGATGTCTAAATGACCACTGCCAGGGACAGACCCTCATCTTGTACTGCTTGAATTCGTTCTTTGGCATGACAATGATTTACAGGGTTGAAGTATGAGCAGGAGATACTGGCGGACAAATTCAGTGTGATCGAGGAACTCTGTGGAAGTCTTCTAGGTAAGACCCAGCCAATTGAGTGTGTGTCCTGCAGTGGCCACTGACAGAGACTAGCATACCATAGGAAGCTCCAGACTGAACTTATTTGCATGTATTATGAAGAAAAATTAAGAGAACCATATAGTATTTAAAGACTGCTTTTATGGTTTATTTAAATGCTTACACAACTGCCTATTCGAGACATGAATTGTGCTATTATACATAGTTTAGTCTCCTCAGCATTAATACATTTTTTGAAGCAAGCTACCAAACCAGCCTTCATTCCCTTACATTCAGATACCTTAGCTGTCTTCTGCTGTAAAATCGGGAAGGTTAAAGATGGGCATTCAAATGTTTTTATAAAAATTAATCCTGACATTACCCAGACACTTACTCATGGTCCCTTGCCAAGAGGGGATTCCAAGAGGGAGCTCATCCAGCTGAAAAATGTGAATAATCTCTGTACAAAAGCAGGAATGCTTCCAGAATCCAAAGGCCTTCCAGACATCCTTTGGCCAGCCTCCATTTGGGGAGGGAGATCCAGGCAATGGACCATTTCCCAGCAATGCTGTGGCAGAAGCAAGAATCCCTGCAAGTGGTTCAGCCAGCAGTAGGGCACTGAAAACGATTTGCAGGGGACATCCTAAAGTTTACCTCTGGAGCACACAGGTAGCCAGAAGGCAACGCACCAGGTAGCTACAGTGGCTCCATGCTCGACCACCCACAGTGTGATCAAAGCTTCTATGCTGAAGTGCAGTCACACTCTGCCAGCTCAGAATAGTTCAAAGTGTTGATCATAGATTCATAAAATTATTCAGGTTGGAAAAGACTGGTAAAATCATCATGTACAACTGTTTACCACGTCTACGTATCTTCTGACTACCTTCAGGGATGGTGACCCAACCACTTACTTGGGCAGCCTGTGGACCACATCTGACCCCAAAATAGGACAAAATCCTTCAAGGCTTTATTGGCTCAAATACTGCCCTGCTTGTTGTTGATTAGATGCTGTATGGCCTCTCAAAAGTGGTAAAACCCCAGCATAATGGAGGCCTGCCACGAGCAGTGCTATGCACTTTGCCTCACCTGACAGACATGCCTGTGTGCCCACATTTCCATTTTGCACTGCAAAGTGCAACACAGAGCTCAAACTGCAAACACATAAAAATTACCTGCTTAGTCAATTAATTATATTGCTGGCAAATACACCACAATAAAAAGTAAATCAAGTCAAACACCGCAGCACAAAAAATTATTTTCAGATGTTTCAAAACTCTAATTCACTGACATCTTCACATGAGATCTCACCGTAGGGTCTGTAGAGTTTAGTTTTGAACACAAGTCGGGGTGATAAAGCTCTTTGGCAATTTTATCAGGTTTTGAGATGAGCTACTTCTTATTTTACAGTAAGGGACAGCTACGTGGACCTGTCGTTCTAAGATACTGTGTCATACTGGAAGACTAGGAAGGCAACAAGTCAGCCACAAGTGCCTGGATTTGCAGCTTGCTCCTCCAAAAACACTAGATATCAATGAAAATAGAAAATCAAAGTTTCTTCTTACAAGGACGCTGCAAGTTTAATTTTTTTTTTTTCTTTAAGAAAGGAGAGGAGTCCTCCCACACAAGGTCTGCTATTTCACAACAACATGAAAATTTATTATAAAAGAACAGATTAGAAAAAGTACAGTTTAATACGTTTACCTGATCACATTAGTTTTTAATTAATCTCTGTGCTCACATAGCTGCTTTATTCCTACATGCTGTAGGATTTTCAGATGTGTTGTAGGAAACACACAGAAAATGTACATTAAAAAAAAAATCTAGTTTTTAACAGAGTGGTAGAAATACAAGAAAGATGAAACAATCAGCCAGAATGCTACCGATAAGGCAAAACACCAACAAGAATATACTGAAGTACAAAATACTGTATTTTATTCATGTTTTAGTGAGATTATTTAGTATCCCTCAATGCCTTCAATCCCCCAATATCAAAATGGTTATTAAAAAAAAAGTGGCATGTCCTAAAGCTTTTTAAAAATGTCATACTGTTTTAATTCTTCAAAAATCAAGAGCTACAAATATGACCATTAAATAAAGAACTTTTAACTTGTTAAAGGAATCAATCCAATGACTCATGTTTCCATGTTCCTGTTTACCTTGGATGCTCAAGTTGCAAGTGACACATTGACAGACATTTGGCAATTTTCTTTTCAGCACAGAAAGGTGTAACTAGACATTTCTTCATCAGCTGAGTACTGTTTCACATAAAGCCAGGTGCAGAAAGCTTTTTATGTTTCCTTTGGTCTGACAATGAATGTTTGGTTTGTAATCTTCAACCGTGTTCACAGTTCATCTTGATAAATGACCTATGGGACCGTGTATTAGGATTTTGTTTTCTGTTTAGCAAAACACAAGACTAAGATGTTTAAGAGTAACAACTAGGAACACAAACTCCTTAAAACTGCTGAGTATCATCACACAGGGTATCTTGGTTATACAGAACAAAACAAAACAAAAAACAAACAAACAAACAAAAAAAAACTTTGCAAATTGTTTTTGCATTAACAGAAAGCAGTTGCTCTGTGACTTAAATGCCAGGAAACATCAATCATCTGTCTCTCCAGAGTAGTATGGATGTGCTGAAGCCCTGACCCAGCTTCGATATGGTAGAACAACATTTATCAGCAGAAGTGCTCCAAAATGTAGAAACCCAGTGTTCTGAAAGCTGGTAGTTCACATGCATCTTTAACAAAGAAAACAAAAGACGCTGCAAATACTGTTAGTTAACAAATGGCATCAGAGAGGAAGAAATTAAACAAGATGTACGCTGTTCTCTCAAAGAACAAAGATCACTGAATTTCTGCTTTACAAAGTGTGCAGTGCTATTTTTTAATTAAATTTATGCTATTTTTTTTTTTTTACTTTATGCAGAAAGGTACATTTATGACACTACTTTAAACAAAAGGATTGGATTTGCTTACTACATTTTACATACAAATGTAAATAAATATGGCAAACAAGGATCATTCCTGACTCCTCTGATGTAAGAAAAAATCCATAATTGCAAGGGAAAGTAAGTGTACAGAGTAGAAAGTTAAAGCCTGAAGAGAAGAGTACCAGAAAAGAGCAACATGCTTATGCAGTAAAATGGATCAGACTGACTATTGGCATGTCTGGGAACAGCAAGAGACTACCTTAAACACTAAAAAAAAGCCATCACAAATTATCTCTCTCTCTCATTCAAAATAACAAAACAGACAAAGACAAGCTCTTTTCAGACTTTTGTGTATATGGAATTTTAAGATAGGAAATACAAATTGCTTAAGATACTGCTAAGAATAGCACAAACAAGAAACAGTACTTCACTTATCACTTAATACAAGTTTCTTCTACAGAAAAAAAAAATAAATCAGTGAAACACCCAGATCTTGCTGTATTCCAAGTATATATACAACTGGTAGTCCAAAAGTTAATTGCCTTGGATTTAATTTAAGCACCTTCATTACACAGTGTTCTTTACTACAAAACAGGCAAACATACATTCAGAACCCTAAAACTATTTTATAATTAGCATATTTTAAAGCATTTTATGTCAGACAGGTGCATCCAAAGTTGTTTTTCTTCTAAAGATATGCAATCTGCAGTAAACAGCTCTTTGCATTACTGTTCACACATAACGAGCAACTTAATTTTTGCAGGTTATTTAAATGCTTTCACTTTTACAAAATACTTCAGAGAAAAAAAAAAAAAAAAAAAGGAAATTTGCACTTCAGTTTTTCAATCTTGAAACATGTTAATTCATGAGATCACTCTCACTCAATCCTGACACCTCTGCCATGCAAAGGAACGTAGTTTTAGGGGCTGTATCCCCATAGGCCCCAGGCTTGCATGTACGTAACAGTAATGTTTCACACATCTACGGACTGTGTAGTGCAGACTTCTGCAGACCACAAAGTTTTTCACTAACACTTGTTTAAGCCTCACAACACCCCTGTGAGGTAGGTATGGTATTATCCCCAATTTAAAGAACCAAGACTTTTGCGTGCGGCACAACCACACACAAGTGTTCACGGATCTACGAGAGCAGCTTCTTTGCTTGAGCAAAATAGTGTTAATGTTCCTGCAGTGCTTCAGAGAGTTAAGAGTTTGTACTGGCACTCTCATTCAGGCGGGAGGGTGGAAACAGTTAAAGCAAAGTGCTAGGTAGGTTGCTGCTCTGCCACCTCAGGCAGGTTGTTTTGGAATGTTTGTACAGGTGGCTGGACTGGCTGAATCGTTTGCCACACTTCAGACAGGCATAAGGCTTTTCTCCTGTGTGCACACGGATGTGTTTCTTACAGTCTGTTAAGGTCAAAAAAGTCTTGCAGCAGATCTTGCATGCATATTTGCGTGCACCTTCTACAACCAAGACATTGTGCTCGGATAAGGCTTTCTTACATTTTGAAAGAACATCTGCAGATGCCCTTGTCAGCTGCGGTGGACCAGGTTGTGACGGATGCCCATTATCGAAAGAAGTGGTCCCATTTATGATCAGCTGGGAACTGGATGAGTTATCCTGCAGCTGGGAGCTCCTGACAGAGGTCACAACAGGCATTTTGGGGGCTATGCGGCGGTAGCCAGGAAAGCTGCTGGCTCCCCCTCTTGCAGAGCCTATCATTGCTCTTGAAAGGGAATGGAGGCCCAAGCCCAACCGTGGAAAGTCCATGCCAAACTGCTCTGCAGCCCGATACCCCGAAGTCTGCACACAGGGAAGACCCATCACATCCTGCATTGGTCTAACAAAATGAGAGTCTGCAGGCTCACTGAAAGGATTTTCAACATGAGAGACCGTGGCAGATGAATGACCACTAGCAGGCCCTGATTCTGGACTCATCAGGTAAGAGGCTTCACTGTCCATTCTGCAGTCACTTGTTGTATTTGGAATGTTGTCGTCATTACTTTGACTAGCACCATAGCTGCCACCTCTGCTTTTATTCAGGAAATTTGAGATACTGAAAGATGACTTGTGTTCCAGGTTATTTGACACCTCCATGATATGGATATCTCCCACCCTATCAGTACTGGACTGAGGATCAGAAAAGCTACGGTCACTGCTCTCAGGACTTAGCTCTATCTTCTCTGCGCTGACAACTCCTCCTTCCACTTCAACAGACTCGCTGCCTTCTGCTTGGGACGTGACATCGCTCACTTCATCCTGAGGCTCTGGGGAGCTCAAGGGCTCAGATTTAACCACCACCCGCATGTGCTCCTTCTCGTTTAAAGTGACCTCGGGATTGTCACATGGGAAGTTGTTCTTCTCAGATGCAGCCTCCTGGTCGAAGCTGGTTTCCACTTGTGTTGCCTGGGATGCCATGGACATCTGTGGAATGTTTCCTCCACTGTTGTCAGACTGGCTGGGCACTTGAGTATCTTCCTGAGCACTGAAAGACTGATCAAACATAATAGTACTATCCTCCTGGTTATCAGTGATGGCATCAGCCTTTGAGTTGTCCACAATCTTCAGTGAATCTGCTGAGAAGAAATCCTCCCGTGGATGCACGACTAACTGCCCGCTCTCCGGAGTCACGTCAGAAACAGACTCATCTATGGCAGGCCTCATTCGCTGCCTGGCCCGATCTTCTGAAGACTGCTTACGCTTGTGGAGACGGCGAATCGGAAAACTAGTGCGCTGCTCCATGTTACTTCTCATCGTGGAGCTCATTGTGTTCGGTTGCTCCTCCGAGTTCTGACTGGAATTTAAGGCAGAGCTCACAATACTCAGCCCAAGCTGCTGAAGCATGAAAGACCTCTGCATACGCGCATTCTGCTCTTGAACTCTATCAGTCGGTGGAGACATTGGCAGTGTCCTGGTAGTAAGGTAGTGTTTGCATGCTTTAACAACGGAGTTCAAATGTAAGTGAGATGCAGCCAGCAAGACATCCATAACATTGCTCTCCCCAAGCATTAGTGTGGAAGTGTACATCATGTCTAGGAGAGCAGCAAAAGCTTCTGCTGTCACCACTTCACTATCCAGCTGAATCATATTCATGGTTTGATCTCCTTCTGCTACAGTAAAGAGAGCTCGGAAGTGCGTGCTACACGCTGCCAAAACAGAGCGATGGGCTTTGAAATGCCTGTTTCCCACCACAATGACACAGTCACAAAGTTGGCCATGAAGCCTCTGGTAGTTGAGCTGCTGAAAGATTTGCTCAAA
This sequence comes from Aythya ferina, assembly GCF_964211825.1. NCBI lineage: Eukaryota > Metazoa > Chordata > Aves > Anseriformes > Anatidae > Aythya > Aythya ferina. The sequence continues at coordinate 84,983,161 of NC_140299.1, forward strand.
GTGTCCTGGAAAATCCATGATCCTATAAAACAAAGCAGAAGAAACTATAATATTAAAAATGGATGAGGTTCTACTTAGACCACAGCGAGACTGGGTTTAAAAAGGAAGGATGATGGCTAAAATACAGATGAACAATAACTTGATCTTAACTCACCAGTGCTGTACTTTTACTTTTACTGTATCAGAACTAGCAATCTTGCAAAGAGCACAAGGGAAAAAAAAAAAGAAAAGAAAAGAAAAAAAAAAACCAACTGATTCTGTCACGGAGGTGGCCTAGTGCAACAGCTACCTAAGCATCAGACTTGTCACTGGCAGCTCCACTGCAAACTGAATAATGCAGGTCATTTTACCTCTGTTAATTTCTGTCCGAACTAAAACATACTCCATAGTAAAACATCAGATCCTAGTTACATTACAAAAATAAAAACAGAAACAACAAAAACTAATTGTGAAGAATCCACTGGAAGCTTTGTTAAATTGTCTATGGTATTAGATAAACTCCCACTGAAGTCTGAACTTTAATGCCAGTCTCATTTAATCCAGCTCTTGCCTTCTGCAAGGGACTTTCTGCAGTTTCTCAGCTAGTGCGCTGAACCCTCAATCACGTACCCGCTTTTAACACGGACACTTGGAAGAGGCAAGACACTCCTGCACTGGAACAAGTGGTCAGTTCCTATCTCAAACTGCAACCTTTATCTATCAGAGTTGTAATGCAATTTTCATATCCACTATAACACAAACTGGGATGCACTCCTTTGTTGTTTCTAGGAAATACATGAAATGGTACTAAGATAGAAAAGTTTAGCAGACATTAAGAGCTGTCTCTATACTCGCTATTTCTTATGAACCTTCTTGGTCCACAAGGAAATTAGAGAGCTTTGTATAAAATGATGCACTACGCAGGACAACTAGACAAACCCAGGGGTGTTTTTTCAGAAATTTCCAGCAACCAAACATAAATAAAATCCTAGTACTCACCGTAAGACTAATAAGGTGTCACCTCTACTTTTTCTCATAAGAAATCAACAAAGTGCAGAATCTGGGGAAAGGAAAGGTTGCTTGGAGGGAAGGGATGTATGTCCATCTACATACAATACTTGTGCTAACATTTGTTTTTCAAAATCAATACCAAAGTGTCATGTGGCACAACTGTAAAGCAGATACAATAAAAGATCACACAGAATTATTCTTTTGAAAAAGGGTCACATATGAGTCTACTAGTACAGAAATCTTGTCCTCAAATTTACATGTTTACTTCACCTATCACACAAGTCGTGAACAAACCATGTGCTGCATTTGCATATGAGCAGTCATGAATAATGTGAATACTGTGCATAAACAGTTTCTGATAGACACAATTCTATCAGTAAAGAAAAGTAAAGTCTGCCTAGAAATAATGTCTGTATTTGAAACATCTCCACAGGTGGTTCACTTAACACAATGACTTTGCTCAGAAGCTATGTGGAGGCTGGAGACAGTACCTGTGAAATGCACACACTCATTCAGAGGAAAACTGGTAGCGTTTGGTAACATGGATGTTAATTACTTTGCAATTTTGTTCACCTGGATATATATTAACCATTTACCTCCGAATCAGCGCATTGTGCAGCATTCTACATTATATAGTGTACTGCATACCAGTAGCTTGGAAGGATCAGCAGAAAAAGCAGCATCTCAGAAACATGAAGCCCATCTCCAGGGATCCTAGGCATGAAGCAGCAGCACATGATCACAAAGGCTGTCTGAGGATGGAGAAGCACGTGGGCCCGGAGCAGCTTGAAGCTCTGTGTTCTCCTCTGCTGCTACGCAAAAATCAATGCAAGGCAGGGCAGACAGGGGACTACTACTCTTGAGACGCATACTACTGTAAAAAAAATGTTGGCAAAGGTCAAGAAGGTGTGCAAGATGCAAAAGGTCACAACCGATGGGCTTACATTTGTGTAACCAGGCAGCTACAGAATGAGAAAGACCTGCGGACTTCCTACAGCAGCTCAGATGCAACTTTGATGCAGATGCTCTCCATCGTCAGTCAGCCTGTCAGAAGGCTTCTACAGATGTTAGCATGTGACAGCACGCATCATTTTCTGATTCAGATTTATGAAATCCCTTAGAGGCAATCCGGATAAAGAAAGGGCCTGCTCAAGTGTGCAGATTTTGCTGCACACAGGCTGGCACTGGGCTCTATCAAATGAGAGGAATCAGTGATGGAGTAGGCCAAGAGATCCAAATCCAAGGCAGAAGAGATGGCAAACTAATATAAAAGAACGAAGACTAAAACCATTGGCTGACACAAAATCTGACTACAAGCCCGCTGCCCAGCCTGGCAGCTGGGGAAGAGCAGCAAGAGGCAGCTCCCAAGGCAAGGTGCACAATGCACACTTTGCAGGCCGTAGCTTAAGAAACGTTTCACCCTACAGTGCACTGGGCTCAGACCCCTCTCCTGGTCAAAAGCACCAAAAAAAAACAAAAACCAAAAAACACCAAAACAACAAAAAACACCAAAAAAAACCCAAAACCTCTGCTGACAAGAATCAGAGGCAGCTGAGAAGCATTTGCCTCAGCCTTTAATTGGGTCCTGTGTATTTTGAAAGTAGTAACAAATTGTACTCTTTGCCTTCCTAGAAATGCTGAGGGTCCAGTTTTTAGCGCATCAAGAATCCTCTAATTTGGCAACACACAACCTATCATGCATGAATGCATGAAACATGCACTGTAATAAGATTCAATTAAGTAATGTTTCACAGTTCCAATCATCTCTACAGATGGAGATATAACAGAAAGGTATGAAATTAAACTTGTTTGTAAGGAACAGAAATACAGGTAATAGGTGATTTCATTTACCTTCCACTACAAATGCATGTTTGGGAGTAAAACTGGACATTTTTGGGTGAACAATAAATAAATAAATAAATAAGGACAGGCGATCTTTGGAACTGCGCAGTTTTTATTTCTGCACACTTCCTCTAAGAGAAGCGTAACACAAAGGAGAGTGAAGAAATCCTTCCCGGTGGTTACAGAACGACCTGGAGCAATAGGACCAGCAGACCCTGAATCTCAGCAACCTCAGGCTGCAGGACAAAAGGATCCCAAGGAGACTGAAGAGCCACAAGTCCCAGCAGGAAGTATTTGTAATTTGGTAGAGATCCGAGCTGCTCTGTGACCAGTGCTGCTACACAGCTGCCTGCCTTTCCAGGTTTTGCATGTCTAGTTAAACAAATGCTTTCCTCTGTTTCACCAACCACAGCACATTTCCTCCTCTGTAAGGACAACTCCCCTCCAACCAGGCTTCTCTGGAAAGCTGAAAAGGCTCTGAGAAACAATTTCTCGTTTGTCTTTATTTGCTCGGCCCAGATGAGCCAGGTGTTATCTCCGGCATAACACTGTCCTTGGCTTTACAGGACTAAAAAATACGATTTAGGGAGAGGAGGAAAAGCAGACAGGGAGGCCTGGGAGTTGCCACAAGCACCAAAGAAACTCTTTCCTTCTCTACCTTTGGACTACCATCACTGCAGTATGTTCACCCATGAGGGACCTTTACGCGGGCCAGCTTTGCTCTCAACTCACTCCCCACTCAAGAGCAGCAGCTTTAAGGCTATGAAGTTTCACAGACCAGGCTGATCTGCACTGTGAACAGTGCTGCAGTCTGCAGGCAGAGACACTGAGAACACCAGGCATCTACTGAAGGAGGACAAAGAAGGGATCTCTTTTTCCTGCAGCCTGAACAGTGGTATTAATCACAAGTATTTAAAAAAATACAGCAGTGCTGAACCGTAACTACCACCACCTACAGATGCAGCCAAGGCAGGAGAGCTTCACTGTGCCACATCTGCAACTGAGAACAGAGTCGTTCCACCTGCACACCTGGTCCAGAGGCACACAAAGTGCAAGGCCCAGCCAGCATCAGCTGCAAAGGAGCATCAGGAGCAAAGCCATACCAAGACAGCTGAGCACTGCCCATTCTCCGCACACTGCCTCAGGTCATTTTACAGTGCTTCAGGCACTATAAAGCAGATCCAATACTGAGAGCTTGTGTGTTGCCCAAAAGAAAGCAGCTCCAGGAGGTAGCATCCTTCAGCAGATTACGCAGTAAGGCAGTGTAACCCATGCAGTGTAGACAGGTTAGAAAAACAAACGCAGGACAGGAATCCACATCAGTAGAGAGATGGAGCTGGACGCCAGAAAGTAACATGTTCCCTTCTGCCCAGGCAGCAACATGTACTTGAGCACGAGGTAATAGGCAAGATCTTCTGGTTTTGATCAGTGGTCAAAAACTGGATTTCTAAACTCAGAAAGGGTTCTGGCTTAAAGGCACCAAGAAACGCCTGAAGCCTGCGTGTATCTGGGACAGGACAACCACCAGTTTTGCTTCACGTAATGCTAATTTGGCTCAGTATTTAACATTTACTGCACTGTAAAGACTTAAGTCCTCAAACCAAAATCAAGAAACAGAGCAGCTGATATCTTCTACGTGACTTGCTTGAAAACCAGGAAACTAGATTTGAGTTGTATACTAAACACAATCCACATATGTATTAGGTGAGATAGCAGTTACTTCAGGTCACTAAATACATGCAAAGCATCTAAGTCAATATCAAGAAAATTCCGAATGGCCTCTATCTAGACACAACCCCTCAGTCTTTCCTTTCCTGGCTCAGCGACAGCTCAACTTTCAGGAATAGCTGGCCAAAAAGACTCCCCTGAAAAAGTCCTGTGCTCATCTCTTCCTTTAGAACAAGCCGAAGTGTCAAAGACTCTACATGTCTCTATGACCGAGTCATGCACACCACCAAATGCTGTGCAAATGCCTGCTAGAAGGAAGAACACAGCTGCTTCCAGCTGTGTGGGGTGGGCACTGCCAGGAATGGAGCATCCAAAGCTTTTCTGGGCAACCTGTTCCTGTGCCTCACCCTCCTCTCAGTTAAAAACTTCCTCCTAGTCTCTAATCTAAATCTCCCCACTTTTAGTTTACACCTGTTCCCCCTTGTCTGCCCAAGCAGAAGTTGCTACCTATTTTATAAGGCCCCTTTAGATACTGAAAGGCTGCAAGAAGGTCACCCCAGAGCCTTCTCGTCTCCAGGCTGAACACCCCCAACCCCCTCAGCCTGTCTTTGTAGGAGAGATGCTCCAAATCAACCCTGTGGCCCTCCTCTGCACTTGTTCTTACACTTCCCTGTCCTCCCTGTGGAGGGGCCCCAGAGCTGAGTGCAGGGCTCCAGGTGGGGCCTCACGAGAGCAGAGCAGAGGGGGACAATCCCCTTCCCCGCCCTGCTGCCCATGCTGCTGTTGGTGCAGCCCAGGGTACAGGTGGCTTTCTGGGCTGCCAGCATGCATTGCTGGCTCCTGGTGAGCTCCTCGTCAACCACCACCCCCAGGTCCTTCTCCTCAGGGCTGCTGTCTATCTACTCATTGCCCAGCCTGTGTTTGTGCTTGGGATTGCCCCTACGCAGATGAAGGACCTTGATATACATAGTTGAAAGATGCTACTGAAAGGTGCCCAGAAACTTGGGTTTTCCTCATAACATAAATAAATAAGCACCAAGACTGCAGCAATCTCTGGAAAACAGCAAACGCTTGAAAGTGGTATTATAGTATTAATACTGAATTAATTAATTTTAATAAGTATTATTAAGAAATATGGTATTAATAACTCTTGACCAATTAGCCACAATTATGTTTCACAAAACACTACAATAAACTCATACTGCATTTAACCATTGTACTAGAAATAATACACTTCTTAAAAAGCTTCCCTGAATGCTGAAATACACATTTTATAATATCCTTTCTACCATTTTTTTAAATATGCTATCTAGATGGGAGTAGGGTAGAGGCAGGCAGAAAGGAAGTCTTGACGTTCTTTCACATTTTGAGCAGGTTTTATGACTTTGCAAAATGCACCCTAACAACGTTTTCCGACTGAGTAAAAGTTGGATTTTTAGTTAACAGTAGCTTAAATGATTTCTGGTTGCCCCATACAAGTGAAACAGTAGCGCTAGACTGCCTTTACATACACTTCCATACGGTGAATGCCAGCCATGAAAGGTATTCTTCACGCGTCCATGAAACGTCACAGAAAACATCAGCAATGGGCAGCTCTGACAGACGCTTGAGCTTAGAGCACCACATCTCAGGTGACTGCTTTGCCAGGTTTTACACGTAGTTCGACTCAGAGCATTTATCTCCCTGTTGTCAGGGAATGCGTCTTACAGCTTGCCTGTGAATCGGAAAGGATAAACTGCGCTGCAAAACCTGCTGCTGGCTGCAGCAGCCCTCCAGAGAAGAGTAAGAGGTTATCATATAACTCAGTACTCTTCCATCTCCTGAAAGGCACTGGAAATAGGTATTCCAAGCCATGGCAACACCAGCTCATTAATAAAGAGTAACAGCACAGTCTGTCCATGGCTAAGAGCATGTTTAGGAGGACCAACTGGAAGCTTCCTAAGAATGGATAAATATTTCTTGGACGCTCCTGGTTATCTGAAGAAACTATTGTCACCTCGATGGCAGCGCACGTGGCTATTCACCTGCTTCCTCAGGATTTTGCTCCCCACATGTCTGCCCCATGGTGCATCTCTTGGTCTCTAGATCCTGCAGCACAGTATCATACCTCACAGCGAGACACACAGTGAGAACCCAGAACGCAGCACTCCTGCTGGGCCATCTCACCCAGTCACCAGGTTGTTTTCCAGGAATCAATCAAGACCAGGAGAATAAGATTGTGGACTCTATTTGTCGTCTTAGGAAGCCAGAAAACCATCTAGGTATGAGACAACAACCATTGCCAAGAACACAAATCTTTTTTTGAGGCACGACAGTGACACAACTGAACAAATCTCTTTCAGTGACACCACTGCCTGATTTAACCAGAAACAGAGCAGCAGGGAAGGCTGCTACACAGAACTGGCAATCAAGCCGTTTAAAGGCAGGGAAGGATAAACTGCATTCATTCAACAAGAACGCATCTAACCTTACGGCGAGGGTTCCCACATCCAGCTCCTCAGCCTCGCTACGCGCTGGGGGATCAGGTGCTTTACACCCACCCTGTCCCAGCACCTCCCTCAGCGAGCCAGAAGCTGCCTTTGTCTGAGGCTGTAAATAAACACTTGTAAGAAATCAGCGTCAATTTCGGAAAAAAAAAAAAAAACACTTTCTGAGCGGAAAGTTCGCATCAGACCGACCAACACTGGACAAACGCCCCCACAGCAGCCGCGCTGCTCAGACGGGCCTGGGCCTGCCCCTGCCCCCCGCCCCCAGCCCCCCGCCCGCCATGGCCGCGCGCCGCGTGACGTCACCGCCCCGCTCCCGGCCTCGGGCCCCCCCCCTCCACTCCCCCCCCCCGGCGGGCCGCTCACCTGCGGGCCCCGCCCCCAGCCGCGGGCCCCGGCGGAGAGAGGAGGAGGAGGAGGAGGAGGAGGAGGAGGAGGAGGCGGCGGCGGCCGGGCCGGGCAGCGCGGCTGCGGTGTCGGCCGCTCCTCGGCCCCGCGGCTCGGCTCGGCTCCGCCCCGCCTGCCCTACGCTGCGGCGGCCGCGCGGCCGGGCGGAAGTGACGCCTCGCCCCGCCTCACCTCCGCCTGGCCCAGCGGCCAATCGGCGGCGCCCTTACTCGGCAGCAAGGCGCGCGGCGGTTGGCGGGCGGCGGGCGGCGAGCGGCATGGCGGCCGCCACCTGGAGCTACCGCGGCGACCCCGAGGCGGAGCAGCCCGCGCTGCTGGGTGAGGGGCGGGGGGGGAGGGGATGGGGAGGGGGAGCGGGAGGGGGAGGGGGATGGGGAGGGGGGGCGGGAGGGGGAGGGGGATGGGGAGGGGGGGCGCCCGCCGCGCCCTGACGGCCTCTCCCCGCCGCCCGCAGTGACCTTCGCCAACGGGCAGCTGCGGCGCCCCGCCGCCCTCCGCTTCCGCCTCTACCGCAGCAGCGCCGCCGCCAGCCCGCGCGGGAGGCGCCGCCGCATCGTGGTAAGCCCCGCCCCGCCCCGCCCCGCCCCGCCCCTTGGCGCTCAGCCCCGTGCTCGGGTAACGCTGCCTCCGCGCTTCAGGTCTCGCAGACGGAGCGGCTGGCGTACGTGGGAAGCAACTTCGGCAGCGGCGCTGCGAGGGGAAGCTCGCTCTGCAGGTACGGCTTACCCGGCGGGGCTGCGGCAGGTGGAAGGGGAGGAACGGCGCGGGTGCTGCGTCTCTGGTCGCTTTCCTGAAACCTGTGGCAGAATTTCCCATTGAGGCCGCGGTGTGAACGGAGAGAATTTCGGCAGCTGGCTGGGCTGCACCGCACGGGGCTGTAGGGAGCATTGGTGAAGTCACAGAGTCACAGACTTGCTAGGTTGGAAGAGACCTCAAGGTCATCGAGTCCAACCTCTACCTAACGCTAGCAGTCCCCACTAAACCATTTCCCTAAGCTCTACATCTAAGCGTCTTTTGAAGACTTCCAGGGATGGTGACTCCACCACTTCCCTGGGCAGCCTGTTCCAGTGCCTCACAACCCTCTCAGTGAAGAAGTTCTTCCTAAGATCCAACCTAAAACTCCCCTGGCTCAACTTAAGCCCATTCCCCCTCGTCCTGTCACCAGGCACGTGGGAGAACAGGCCAACCCCCACCTTGCTACAGCCTCCCTTGAGGTACCTCTAGAGAGCGATAAGGTCGTCACTGAGGCTCCTTTTCTCCAGGCTGAACAAGCCCAGCTCCCTCAGCCGCTCTTCGTAGGACTTGTTCTCCAGGCCCCTCACCAGCTTCGTCGCCCTTCTCTGCACCCGCTCAAGCACCTCCATGTCCTTCTTGTAGCGAGGGGCCCAAAACCGAACACAGTACTCGAGGTGCGGCCTCACCAAAGCTGAGTACAGGGGGACGATCACTTCCCTAGCCCTGCTGGTCACACTGTTCCTGATACAAGCCAGGATGCCGTTGGCCTTCTTGGCCACCTGAGCACACTGCTGGCTCATATTCAGCCAACTATCCACCATCACTCCCAGGTCCTTCACCAGCCTTTACATGTCCTGGCTTAGGAAGGTGACCTTTGTAGCCTTGAGACAGATCCCACTGGCCTCCTAAGAAGTATTTTGTGTATGAGACCTTTCTTATACTCTGCACAAAGATCCTCTTCAATGTGCAGAGTGACAAAATAATTCTGCCTTGTTATACCCAAAGGTATTTCTTTTTTCCTTTGATGCATATTACTGCCCTACTAGCCTACAGAAGTCTGAAATGTACTTGATGTGTGTGTCAGGCTCTTGGTGCGATGCGCTCTGCTCTTTGAATGTGCTCGACTCGTCCTGCACTGGATGCTCTGTTAGCTTCAGGAGTCTCACTACTCTGACTCCTTAAATTATGGGTAGGGTGCGGCAGTGAAGAGCAGAGTTGTAAAAAACAGTAGGAAGAGGAGGTGCTTCCAGACATTAGTGTTCCAGTGCTCATGGTTTCTGAATAATTTCTTTACAATGAACTACTTGCATCCCTGGCAGACAGTACTTCAGAAGATGCTAAGCTTAGTCTATTCTGTCTGAGAACTGAAACTAGACTAGAGAGCTGGCCCTTCGAGTTCAGCAGTCTTAAGATGGCATAGCTGAAACAAGGCTTCAAGGAGCTTTTTCTTCTTGAGTTTGGAGAGAGGAGTTTACTGAATACAGATAATGCTCTATATGTTTTGTGACATGTGCACCAATGTAGCAGTATTTCTATACAGATTTGGCACTCCTACTTCTCAACACTTCACATCACTTGATAGTATTCAGAGAGAGTTTTAACTGTTTAAGTGGTACCTGCCTGTACCGCTGAAAATCCTGAGCTATGGAAACTAACAAGGCAAGCTAACTGAGATTATCTGTTGGTCATTAGGTTTGCATATGCCTCAGGATCACCAGACATGCAGGCAACAACTAATTACATTGTTTCTTGATTTCCCTTCTAATTTTTCCACCTTATCCGTATAACCTAGTTTGTTTCCTCCCACATCTGCCTCACCTGCATTCATGACAATTTCCTGCAGTGTATCCATTCTCATAGATCTCAGCAGCTGTCAGCCTAAGACTGAATTCACAGCTGCAGATGTTGGTGTGAAAGCAGGAACCACAGCTGAGCAAACAGTCTGGTTTACTCTGAGTGGGAAAAATCAATGACTGCTGCCAGATCCTCAGCCAGCACTTGTTTCACCCATTTTCTAGAGCAGAAGGCACTGCTTATCACAGATTCATAGAATATCCTGAGTTAGAAGGGACCCACAAGGATCATCAAGTCCAACTCCTGGCACCACACAGGTCTACCCAAAAAGTCAGACCACGTGACTAAGTGCACAGTCCAATTGCTTCTTCAATTCCGACAGGCTTGGTGCAGTGACTACTTCCCTGGGGAAGTAGTGACTACTTACCTGCTCCAGTGTACAACCACCCTCTCAGTGACAAATTTCTTTGTGATGTCTAGGCTAAGCCTCTCCTGCCTCAGCTTGACACCATTCTCTAGGGTCCTGTCACTGGTGACTAAGGAGAATAGCTCAGTGCCTGCTTCTCCACTCCCCCTTGCGAGGAAGTTGTAGACTGTGATGAGGTCCCCCCTCAGCCTCCTCTTCTCCAGGCTGAACAGGCCCAGTGCCCTCAGCCGCTCCTCATACGTCTTCCCCTCTAGGCCCTTCACCATCTTCGTCTCCCTCCTCTGGACACTCTCCAACAGTTTCATGTCCTTCTTGTACTGTGGTGGCCAGAACTGCACACAGTACTCCAGGTGAGGCTGCACCAGTGCAGAGCAGGACAATCACCTCCCTCAACGGACTAGCGATGCCGTGCTTGATGCACCCCAGGATACGGTTGGCCTTCCTGGCTGCCAGGGCACACTGCTGGCTCATACTCAACTTGCTGTCAGCCACAACCCCCAGATCCCTCTGTGGGCCTGCTCTGTTAGCAGACAGCCTGCTAGCAGACTTGTAACCAATCCAATGATGACACAGCCAGTACCAAGAAATATCACAGTTCCTGTAGTGGCTCAACCTGTATCCAGGCCAGTGAGTACTGTAACAACACGGCCTGTAATAATCAAGATTCCATTATGGATAAAACATCTGGTATACTGTTTGGTGTGAGACAGAGCTCGGGAGTTCCACAGTACCACACTGGGCCACCGGTCCAGCATACATAAAAAAAAATCATGTGAAGTATTGTTGTCCAGATACGGTAAATAATTTCTTTCTGCGAGTGGCCAAAACAGAATGTTTGAGTACAACACGCAAGATCAATGAATCTGAGAAAGGAAAATTGATCATGTTAGTTAACAACTTCTATTATGGGAAACGTGAAGGTGATACCCAGCAGGCACAACAGGAGCAGAAGATTCGTACAACATTTAAGTGCTTCAACTGTCTGAAGGTTCTTGAAAATAACATAAGGTTTATGAACCATGTGAAGCATCACTTCGAGCCTGAGAAGCAGAGCTGTGAAATCTGGGAAAGCCACACCACCAGCCAGCACTGCTACCATCAGTTTCCCACCCCATTCCAGCTGCAGTGCCACACTGAAAGTACACACACACCTTACGAAACATCTAATATTTGTAAAAGCCGTGGATTATCCTTTGAAACAGAGCAAGTTCTTTTGCAACATGAAGGACAATCATAAGCCAGGTGAAATGCTGTATGTTTGCCAGGTATACAGCTACAGATCCTCAGATACATTTTCTGATGTAGAAACACATTTCAGGACAGTTCATGAGAATACAAAACGTTTGCTGTGCCCATTTTGCCTCAAAGTAATAAAAATCGGAGCACCATACATGCATCATTATATGAGGCATCAGAAAAAAGGAATATACTGTTGCACTAGTGCAGACTGCAGTTTTTGGCTTGCAAAGAAAAAATGGATCACAAGACTCAGCATCACCAAACATTTAGAAAACCTAAACAGTTAGGATTGCCTCCTGGAACAATGGTTACTATTCGAGCATCTGTTGGATCTCTTCAGTCAGGACCTTCTGTTAGTATAAGTGCATCCACATTTCAGCTATCACCTAAAGCTAAAAATACAACCACTAGAAATCATAACATTTAATACAAATAAAAGCAAAATGAAAACCGACAACTACATCGAAGAAGCAAAATGCATGGACCAACAGCAGCAGCAAAAAAAAAGTTATGAATACAGCACTGCACAATCTAAGGTATTGTTTGGGAGCTCACAAGTGCATTGAGCGTTACTCAGAAATAAAAGGTTTTGCAAGCCACTTTCCTACATATGTCCGTTGTCATTTATGCAGATATGATACTAGCTATAGCAAATCCTGTGCGAATCACATGATGATTTTTCTCAGTGCCTGTCCAAGTAAAAGATTTCGGTTCTACAAGAAGCATTCAGGAGAGCTATGAGGTGTGACTGTACCATGTCTTAACTGCGATTTTCTGACTGATGGTTCTGGCTTAGATAGCATGGCCACACACGTGAGTGAAAGCCACACTCACACTTGTCAAGTTATTATAGAGGACGTTTCTGTAGATTTGCCAACTGCTGAACAAGTATCCGAGGGAGTTGAAAGTGAGCAGGTGTCCTGTACTGCCTTGGCTCACTAATCTATCATTGTGGAGCTGCAAATTGAACCCAGTCGAGTTTGGGATTATTTTGCAAACAAGAGCATAAGTCTTCAGAGGAAACAAAAGAATGCAATAGAAATCAAACTAAAAAAGTTGCATCAGTTGAAAAGATTTAAGAAAACTCATCCTTCTCAGGTACAAAAAATGTTCCCAGTTTGGAACTCCGTGATTACATCTCCAAGATTTCTTTGCAAGAGAAAGGAGCACGTTGTGATTCAGATAGTAACACACAGTTAGTAGACAAAGAACAAAAATATATTCATGCTGAAAGTGAGTTGAAAACTTGCCAAAGTTCAGATGATGGTGTCTCGACTCACCAGACTAAAGTACAAAACTTGGGTGAAACTACAGTTTCAGCAATCAGTGCAAAGGAATTAAAACTAACATTGGATGAAGATGTTAGTTTTGAGCAGTTCCAGAGAAAAAGAAATGAACCTGAATCCGTTAGTTCAGACATTAGTGAACAAAGCAGTATTCATTTGGAGCCTTTGGTTCTATCAGAGGTGCTAGAGCATGAAGCGATTGAAACTCTTCAGAAAGGTAATGTTGCACCTTCATCAAAGAAAGCTGAACGACCCCTCTGGGCGAACAGACGAGGCTTCTAAAGAAAGTGGAATGGCAAAAAGCAGAATGGAAACAACTGTAAACAAGACAGATGAAAATGAAACAAGCTGAAATTGTGTTCATTTTATTGTTTATTATAAATAATGGTAGGAACACCATGGACCATTCCTGACAAGTGTGCTCATAGTTGCTCATAGGGCTTTTTGAGAGAGATAAAGAGGCACAGCAGGGAAACTTGGCATATGAAGGTAGCATGCACATGTATATACAACTGAATTAACTAAGTTTATGAAAGGTACCACATTTCAATTTGTCTGCCTGTCTCTTCTCTGTGGTATTTCTTAATAAACCAACATTTGAAAGGAGGAATAAATCCTATTTTTTAAATACCAAATAAAGTGATTTGCTAGTCAGGAACATTTTTAAGAATCCTTAAGTGAAACGGTGGAATTTAGTATGATTTCAGTTCTGATGCTGAAGTGGAGCATACTTTTAGCAATGGTTGTAGGTCTATTGATAAATTGGGTAAACAAACTTCTGAATTTGATGTCACATTCCTGTCTGCAAAAGCACGTAAACAAAATTACATAAATCTGTGCATCTCTGTACAGGTGTAATCCTGCCAGACAGTAAGCTTACTTTAATAAACTTTCAGTGAAAGCAGAAATACTATGACAACTTTGTGGGGTTTCCAACATACAGGCTGTGCAGAAATACTGAGCATAATTGTATAAAGTAGGACATACTGCTGAAAGTACTGTAGCTGTTAGGCTTTTATGATTGTTTTACATATTCTTAGTAGTAGACCCATAGGAATGGTCTGATAGTCAAACCAAAGTATGATTTAATGTAAAAATTGTTTTAAGCAGAAGGAAGGAAAACTCTGAACTGGAAATACCAGCTGGCATACATTCTGCCATTTTGCAGCTGCTACTTGCTAACTGCTACAAAAACGATTGGACAGCATAGGAATGTACAGTTCAGTTTCAGGACTGTTGTAAATTGTTACTTTTTGAGTAAATACTTGCAACAAAATTTTGTCTTTGTGAATACTTTATTGCTTATTGCTCAGTTCTGAGCTATGAGGACTTAGGCTCACAGTGACTTGCAGTAAGCAGAGGAGCATACACAGGGAACACAAGTTTTACAAGCAATGTGAAACCAATACTAGAAATACCACAAACCTACCATACTAGAAAAGACAGGAGAAAGTAGTAACTAGCACTCAGGCACGTACAATTGATCTGTGCATTGTGAAGCTAAGTCAGTTGATTTAAGATGTATACATTTACCTAGAGCAACAAGTCTTTTATATATATATATATATATACACCTCTGTGCATGTATAGAAAACATGTATGTCTATAAATGTATTACCTCAAGGTAACTTTTTTGTTTTTTTGACTGAAACTCTGAATTTTCTTAGAAAATTGGTATTTGCAATGCAAAAGAACTGGCAGGAGATGTGTAATACATGTAACTCTGCCCCATGTCATGTTAAAACATCACTTGCACTGGGCTGTCTCTTGCTAATAATTTGCCCCTGTTCTCCCCAGGTATTTTGTTGGTGTGTTAAACAAGGACTCGGGGCAAATGGAAGTCTACAATGCTGAAATATTCAACATGCAGCCCTTGCTGTCAGGTAGGAAGATACTGTATTTAACCCTAGCACCATAGTCACAGTGACCTAGAAACAGGTATACATTCAGCTATCGATTGCTTTGTTACTGACAGCATTGCGTTCTGTTTTCTCCTCAGCTACCCTTTCTTACTTGTTTCTGCCATATCCCCTCAGCATGGAGGAAGGAGGATACATTACACACTCCCTCTAAGGCACAGCATGGCATGATAAACAGAGGGAGAAGGAAGGTCATAGCTGAAATTTAGGACGGGGCTTAAGCAGGGAGCAGTAGGGGTGGGAGGGATGGACTGCCAGAGCTGGGAGCAAAGTTATCACTGCTCAGAACAAATGCAGCCTTGTCTATGTAGGCCCTGCTGAGAGAAGCCTGGAAATGGCCAGGTCAAGGGACTGAATCACTGAAAAAGAAAACAGCTTTTCTTCAGCAGAACACATTTTTATTACTGAAGCCAGGAGGATAACCTGGCCGAAGAATATGGTCTTCAGGGATCTATTTTCTGTGCAACAGGACATGACTCTTGCTTCCATCTATGCATCATGCTCATAGACTTTGTAGCAAAAATTGGGCTGCCTTTCCCTCTTTGATCCAGGTCCATACTCATTCACTGTGTTCTTTAATTGACAAAGTCCCATAGAATTCTTAGGCTAGTCTTTTATTGATGGCTTAGAGCTTAAGGAGTGCCAAACACGCGTGCTTTCCCAGCTGCTGCAAGCCAAGCCTACTAATTTTTGTTCTTTTATAGATAATGTAATACCTGATGACACAAAGGATTACCAGAATAAATCCTTCAGGGAGAAGGTAAGGTTGAAACCCCATACCACATTCTGCTACAGTTATCCAGCTGACAGTGACAGATACTTGTCTGAGACTGAGATGCTTCGTTTACTGCAGTGTAAATGTGCGGGTTCAGCCCTCTTTCTCTGCACTCAAGGTCTGAGACAGCACATTACTAGTGCCTAGCGTTAGCAGCATTTTGATAATTATTTCAGTCTTGATTACAGTTCCAGGTACTTCCTACCCTCCTCTCCTCTGTTGCAGTGCTTGTTACGTGGTTGGGTTGTTCCAGTGATATGTTTGAAATTTTCTTGAAAAATGTAGGATAAACGGTGGTTAGCTGGGTTTTCCTCTTGGATGCAAAGCGTCCTGAGTTCAGCAGTGTGTAGTCCTTTGTGTCTTTCTCATGCACAGGTGGATTTGTGCATTGAGGCCTTTGGCACCAGCAAGCAGAAGCGAGCGCTGAATTCTCGACGAATGAACGCAGTGGGCAATGATGTTCTTAACACAGCTGTGACAAAAGCAGCAGCAAATGTTATAGATGCAAAAGGAGTAACAGGTAAGAATGTTGTGTGAGGTGTCACTGAAGAAAATTAGATGTGCTTTTCTGTCTGTTTGTTGCCAAGTATGGCAGGAAGAAGAAAGGGTTTTTCTTGTAGTAAGCAATGAAGGTGTTGGTTTAACATCTGAAATTGGCACGTGCTGAGGAAATCACAGGTCATTCTGGTAGAAAAGGAACTGCTTCGTTCTGATCCTGCTAGGCTTAGTGTGGGAGTTGCCTGGGTAAGGGAAGGTCCATGTGTCATCAGTGTCCATTTCTGCCCATATTTTGTCAGTGTTCTGGAAGTCCACTTAGAGGCATAAAGGCAGTAAAATCACCTGGCTTGAAAAGAGGTGCTTGATGTTCATTAAGGTGAGCTGTACTCTGGCTTCACAGTGGCGTGTGTGTGGAAAATGGTCTATGCCTTATTCTGGGTCCCAGCACCATCATGTGCTATCCCAAGTGCTGTCTTGAGTCAGTCTGATAGACTTGGTCCTCTGCTATGGAGAAGCTGGCAGGAAAAAGTACCTGCCATGGTCTTAGTTATTGCCACTACTGTAGGAAAAATTCTCCCAAGTATCACACTGAGCTCATGTTTCAAGGACAGCTGATACCCCCTTCTATTGGTGCTGGTGAGGCTGCATCTCTGTCGCCTTGTGCAGCCTGTGCCAGAGAGACTACTAAAACTGGTCAGCTCTCATTGACATGAAAGCTCTCAGTTCTTGTGTTATATGCACTGTACTCTGTGTGTTGTGCTGGGCCAGATGGTGTCCAATGGAAGCCAGGGTGTCAAAACAATGTTCTCCTGCTCATGCTAGACGCCAGAGGTGTAGCAGCAGCAGCCAGTTTTGCCTAGTCCGGAGCAGCATTTCTGAATCTAAAGTAGCAGAGTAGAAAGTTCTTACAGAAGTGATGACACCAGGCTAAAAGGCAGCATGCTGAGTACATTACAGGCAAATTAGAAACTCTCAGCCTCTCTGAGCCTCCTAGAATGCCTTCTGTACCCACACGTGGCACTAACCAAACAAAATGAGAAAGACCTGTGACCTTTCCTTGTCACTGTTCCCAGTGAGATAAGTCTTTAAAACTCCATTTCAGCTTCTGTTTCCCACTTAAACTAAACTTGTGTTGACCCAACCCTCCCCTCCTCCCCCCGAATTGACTTGAATTTCAATAAAGTATTTGGGTGTGGTCATATTCTTTCAGTTTTTGTCTGCATGGTCTAAATGCCATTTTGTTTCCTACTTCTCTCCTAAGCTTTGATCCAAGATGTGGCCCAAGATGATGTACAGAACATGTCCGTATTTTTGCCTCCCTGTCATGAAGATGCCGACAAACCAGAACATGTTTACAAGTTTGAAGACAGTATCTTTTTCAGTAGCAGAGTGTGGTTTCTGATTTCTGTATGCTTGATGCCAGTACTCTGGCATGTGGGAGAGAGTGCAGTCAGGCACGTGGCAGCACTGAGCTGAACTTTCATAGAATTGTAGAATGCTTTGGGTTGGAAGGGACCTTAAAGACCATCTAATTCCACCTCCCCTGCTACGGGCAGGGACACCTTCCCCTAGACCAGGTTGGCCAAGGCCCCATCCAACCTGGCCTTGAGCACTTCCAGGGATGGGGCATCTAAACTTCTCTGGGAAACCTGTTCCAGTGTGTCGCCCCCCTCAGAGTAGAGAAGTCCTTCCTTATATCTAACCTAAATCTACTGTCTTTGAGTTCAAAGCCGTTATTCTCCCTGAGAAAGAGTCCCTCCCCAGCCTTCCTGTAGGCCCCCTTTAGGTATTGGAAAGTTGTTAAAAGGTCTCCCTGGAGCCTTCTCTTCTCCAGGCTGAACAATCCCAACTCCCTCAGCCTGTCTTCATAGGAGAGGTGCAAGCACACTTTGCTGGCTCATGGTGAGCTTCTCATCCACCAGCACCCCCAGGTCCTTCTCCGCAGAGCTGCTCTCAATCCATTCTCTGCCCAGCTTGTATTTATGTTTGGGATTGTCCCAGCTCAGATGCAGGACCTTGCACATGGCCTTGTTGAACCTCATGAGGTTTGCACAGGCCCACCTCTCAGGCCTGTCCAGGTCCGTCTGGATGGAATCCCTTTCCTCCAACGTGTTGGCCACACCTCACAGCTTGTAGTCATCAGCAGACCTGGTGAGGATGCATTCAGTCCCTCTGTCCATGTCGCCAGCAAAGGTGTTAGATTGTGCCGGTCCCAATACTGATCTCTGACAAACACCACTTATTGCTGATCTCTGCCTGGACATTGAGCTGTAGACTGCAACTCTTTGAGTGCGACCATCCAGCCAATTCCTTACCTGCTGAGTGGGCCATCTGTCAAATCTGTGTCTCTCCAATTTAGAGACAAGGATGTTGTGCAGGACAGTGTCAAATGCTTCGCATAAGTCCAGGTACATTATGTCAGTTGCTCTTCCCCTGCCCACCAATGCTTTAATCCTGTTGTAGAAGGCCACCAGATTTATTTGTCAGGCATGTTCTGCCCTTAGTGAGGCCATGTCGGATGTCACCAATCACCTCCTTATTTTCCGTATTCCTTAGAATAGTTTCCAGGAGGATCTCCTCCATGATCTTGCTTGGTCCAGAGGTGAGTCTGACTGGCCTGTAGTTCCATGGGTCTTCCTTTTTCCCTTTTTACAAATGGGGGTTATGCTTCCCCTCTTCCAGTTGGTGAGAACTTCGCCGGATTGCCACGACTTCTCAAATACGAGGGACAGTGCCTTAGCAACTGCATCCACCAGTTCCCTGAGGACCCGCAGATGCGTCTCCTCAGGTCCTGTGGACTTGTGCACCTTCAGGTTTCTTAGCTGGTCTCAGACCTGATCTTCTCCTACAGTGGGCAGTTCTTCATTCTCCCAGTCCCTGACTTAGCCTTCTGAGACTTGAACTGTGTGGCTGGAGCTCTTGCCACTGAAGACTGAGGCAAAAAAGTCATTGCGTACCTCAACTTTCTTCATATACCAGATAATCAGGTCTCTCGTTTCCTCCTGGAGAGGGCCCACGATTTCCACAGTCTTCGTTTCATCACTGACATACCTATAGAAGCCTTTCCTGTTGCCCTTGATGTCCATGGCCAAATTCAATTCTAACAGGGCTTTGGCTTTTCCCACCTTATCCCTGTCTGCTCGCACAGTGTGTCTGTATCCTTCCCAGGCTACTGGCCTTGCTTCCACCCACTGTAGGTCTCCTTTTTCTGCTTGAGTTTGGCCAGGAGCTACTTGTTCATCCATGCAGGCCTCCTGGTGTTTCTGCCCAACTTCCTCTTTGTTGGGATTCATCGCTACTGACTTTGGAGGAGGTGGATATCCTTGAATATCAAACATCTTTCTAGGGCTTTGTCCCACGTTACTCTACCAGGCAGATCCCAGAAGAGGGCAGAGTCTGCTCTCCCAGCGTCCAGGATAGCGAGCTTGCTGTGCTCCGAACTTGCTGCCCTCCGAATGCACAACCACACCATTTCATGGTCACAGTGGTCAAGGCTGCCCTTGCGCTTCACGTTTCCCACCAGCCCTTCTTGTTGGTAAGAATGAGGTCTGGCATAGCGCCTCTCCACATTGGCTCCTCTATCACATGGAGAAGGAAGTTGTCATCAGTGCATTCCAGGAACCTCCTGGATTGCCTCTGCCCTGTTCTGCTGTCCCTCCAACAGTTACCAGGGTGGTTGAAGTCCCCCATGAGGACCAGGGCTTGTAAACGTGAGTCTGTTTCTGTCTGTCTATAGAGAGCCTCATTCTGCTTGGTCTTCCTGATTAGGTGGTCTGTAGCAGACCCCTGTTATAATGTTCCCTGTCCCTGACATCTCTGTGATGCTGACCCAGCTCCAGGCACTCCAGCTGCTCACTGACATAGAGGGCGATGGCCCCTCCCGTACCTGTCCTTCCTTCCTAACGCTCCAGTCATGGGAGGCATCCCACCACGTCTTCATAATGCCGGTGCCAAAGCCCTGCAGCTGTGCATACATCTCTAACTCTTGTTTATTCCACATGCTACCTGTGTTAGCATAGAGACATTTGGTTTGGGCCCCCAGTGAAGCTGACTTACAGGCTGCGGTGGGTGCACTTCCTTTGCGCTGCTCTTCGGGTGCTCTCTTGCTGACCTGTGACCCTTCTCCAGGCTGTGGGCATCAAACAAAAAGCTGAGAGAGCAGGGGCATACTGCATTGACACTTAGGGCCTGCAAGTTTGCTATCTTTCCTCCTTCCTACAAATAGAAGGATGCCATGCCCCTCCCTGCTGGAAGTACTTCAGCTAAGAGTAGTAATGAGGTTAGAAACGTAGGAGAAATGATTTGTGGTTGAGCCACAGCCCTTTAGAGACTTATTGGTCAACTTCCAAGTCTTGCTATTACATCCTGCTTATTTATAATTTCATTCCCCACTTTCCTTCCCCACATATTCCTATGGCAAGAGTGAAGAGAGTACATCTTATTATGGGCTGCTCTTACCAAAAAGGAGAGAAGGTATTCATGTTCTTTACTTTAGAATTTCTTTAAAATCCTTCCAGTTCTATCCCCAGCAGAGTTTGAAGCGTTGAAGGGTCCAGCAGCAGCCTTTATTAACATCACTCCAGAAGAAGTCACCAAGAAAACAGAAGAGAAAAGGTAATACTGCTGCAAGCAGCCTTTTAATAGTTAGGGATGGCCTTGAGAAACTGCAGTTCTGAGGTGCAGGATGGCAGCTGCTACCACCTTCCCAGTATGGGACCAGCTCCCCCATATGGGTATTGATTGGCTGATCTTTCCAGTCCAGAGGGAAGACATTTGACCCAAACAAGCAGCTCCATGCCTTTGTGGAGTATGGAGGGAGCTGTACGGGAGAGGAGGTGGTGTGCACTGCAGTGTGACTGCCCTTTTGGGAACTGATTACAGAAGAAGAGAGGGGATAAATCCAAAGTGGGAACCGGAGGCAAGTTTGTACAAAAAGGACCATGGAGCTGTGCAGAGAATGGTACACCTGTGGCCAGACACTGTCCCCAGCAAGTCATTACTGTCTTGGTGTGGAAGTTGCTGTGGCTTGGCAAATTGACACAGAAGTACACTTTGTGTGTTAGGTCCTGTTACTGGGCAACAAACAAAGTAAGCAAACAAACTCCCTGTGCTTCCCATCTGCCCATGCCTAAGTAGAAGTGTCTGTGCCCCATAGTGAGCCTGCAGATCCTACAATACAGGGGCCTGCACAGTGGCTGCACACTGAAAAGGCCTGGCTGAATGTTGTGGGCACAGAAAATGTACTCAAAGAGCAGCCTTGTGAACTTCTGGTTGTCCGTGTTCTGGGAAACCTGTTCCAGTGAGTCACCTAAAAACCTAAAACAGCTGTGCATTGCAGTCAAGGATTTGCTGTGTCCTGTTCGGGTAAGTAAGATAGTCCCTGGTTCTTTGGTCCTCATGCTTTCTCTCTTTCCTCTTCAGCCATTGCTCCTTTGTCTTAGAGGAGCTGAAGTTCCTCCCTGTTGATGAGAAGAGCAGGGATCACAAAGCCCGATGCCTGTGGTTCCTGGACATCCTTATTAAGTTCAGCTTCCTGAAAGTCATCAAGAAGAAGCGTAAGACAGTTTTCAGCTCTTCACCTTTTCAGCTACATGCTGGAACCTGGTTTGCAATGAGTGCAATAGAAAACAATACAGCTGCCCAGAGTTAGCTGTTCAATAAGCAGCCACTTGCAGCAGTTCTAGTTCAACCTATGTCATGGTGAGGTTGAGGATCTGCATGTTGTTGTCGGGTATTAGGTCTGCATCTGCTGGAAGATGGATGTCTAATCCTTTTCAGTCCCTTTCTAACAGTCACACATCAGAGTGGCACCATGAGATCCTCTTTGTAGGAGATAAGGTTGCTTAGAGTGGAATTTGAGATTCGTTTTTGTTTATTGGTACGTTATGGTTTCTGTAGTTTAGACATGTTTTATGTTTTCAAGCTTTACTTTGGGAGTAGGGAAGTTGGAAACTGTCAGCTCTCTCATCTAGCTTCTACATTCCAGATGCAAGAGGTGTACAGTACACAATACATACTTTATATATCTCTCTGTTCTCTTCAGTATCAGGGTTTTCATTATCCCTTACTTCACAGCTCACTGTGTGAATCCCAGTAAAATGGCAGGAACTGCTTTTTTCAAAAACACCATACAAAATATTTTGGTTGAGATTTTCAGGTCTTGGTATATTTCACAGAACTCTAGTATGTGATTCTCATTCTCAGTCCTGAAAACTCCAATGGTAGCATTTTTTAGGTAGGGCAATGATGTGTGAGGAAAGGGTAGGCCTGTCTGTGGAGATCTTCCTGCATAGCTGGAGACAAAGGAGTCATCCTGTAGGAGTTAGTTGAGGAGGCTTGAAATGGATGTTGAAAATGACTAGTTTGGTGCTAATAGGACTTTGTTAATGTGGTTTTAGTTTTAATCATCTATCTGACAGGACTATCTGTAAAGAGACAGGAATCTATTAAAAGAAAGGTTTGTGTAGTTGCACGTGTACATGTTTATTTTAATCTGTCTCGTATTGAGGTGGGACATCCCATTTGCAGTAAACAACAAAAGTTGTTAGGAGCCCCTCTCTTACCTGAAAATTGATTAGACCCAGAAATCAAGCGTGCAGGTTCTTTTTAGTTTGTCTGCATTCCTGGGTAGAGGTCATAAATGCTGTAGTCAGGAACATACTATTATGATGGTTGATGGACATTATGAGGAAGAGTACGTGCCTCTTATTTCACTGCAAAAGCTCTTTCTATCCTAGATCCGATGGGTCCTGAATGTCCACACATTATTAGCAGGAAACTCATGAAGAACTTCACCTCACTGACCTACAACAATGGCAGGTAAGGAACTTTGTTTGCTTTGATATTCTCGAGGTTGAGATATAGCAGAATTGAGCTTGGAGGGCCATGGTGTCATTATTGGGAAATATACCAAAATGGAAGACAGCAGAAGCTTCTTGAGTAGCACCCTGGACTGTGTATTCACTGTTTTATGACTGACAGTCTGTGGACAGTGCAAGTCTAAAATGTGACTGGGAGAGGCAGAGTCATGTGTGCAAAAGCCTGTGCCTGTGAATTTAGCTAGCCTGGCCAAATGGCACGCCTGTCTGTTTCTGGAGTTTGCTCCCTGATTGCAGGATAGGAGAACATATGCTCACTCAGCTGCATGGAGGAAATGGGTAGCTGTCTACACATACATTTTTTACTGTAAACCAAGGCAGCTGACAGGTAGCTGTGCCAGCTCTTCCACCACCTCAGAGTAGGGTTGGGACAGAGGCAGAGCAGTAAATAATGGTGCTTCTTTTACCCTCGCATAGCTTAAATAACATAAAAGGGATGCTTTTGCATGAAGTAGACCCAACTTACTTGAATTCTCCAGACCTACGCAGACCAAACCACATACAGATTTGTGCTGCTTAACCCCTGGGCTGAGACCAGTGCGGGTTGATGTACAGAAACTCATGCCATTGCACATGTATGCTTACAGGACGAAGAGTTCTGCTTAAGTTTTGCCCAAGCATTACCCAGCCAGCAGTGGCAAAGCTGGTTGCAGTAAGATGGGTTCTCGCTCTGCCATGGAGGTCAGACAAGTCATCACCTCGTGACAGGAGTAGACTAGGGGCTGGGAAGCTCATCCTTTCCAGCAGTATCAGAGACACTTGCTCAGGCAGCTGTTGGAGGATGCCTTTGACCAGATGGCCATTGGTTGCTACCTTATGATGGATGCCTTTTATAACTAAGCAGTGATAAATCTGGATAAATGTTTTCAGTTGTCCTGTTGAGAGGAAGCACCAAAATACTGGCAAGGGTGAATAGTATTCTAATTCTTGCCACAGTGCCTTTCCTGCAGTTGAGGAGTCAACAGGCTCTGCATGGAAGAGGCGTAACTGCTGTTGCTCAGCCATCATGCAGCTGCACTGTTGCAGTCAGACTGAAATTAACAGAGATTCTGGGTCCGAATGGGCGAGCATTTGTCTATGAGGACTCAAACTATTGGTGAGCAATCAAAATAAATGCTTCCAAATTTGCTCTGTGTGGACTGTCTATTTAAGTAGCCATTAGTAGTTATACTGAATACCCTCAGAGCAGCTTCTCTTTGCTTTCCTCTTTCAAGGAATCAGAGTGCCAGAGAGACAGAAGTGTCATTAGTGGGTGATTTTGTCAAGGCCATAAAGCAATAAACAACTCCAGAGGCTTTTGCTTTTGAACAGAAACATAAGCAGCTAGTGAGAAGCACAAAGAAGTCTGAGGTCCCCATGAACAGGGATATTTCTTGCTTAAAGCTCTTTTTTCATGTCTAGGAAAAGTCTGCCATCGCTAACAGAGGCTCCAGTTCTCTCTGTACCTCATGGGGGTTGTGTTTTGGGTTCACTAACACTCCATATTTCATGTGTTCTCCCTCTTGCCCTTCAGTGTCCAGAATTTAATCTCTGCATCAATGAAGACTAAAATCGCAGCATACGTCATCGCGTTGGCTCTGCACATTAACAAATTCCAAATAGACCTCACCATCCTGCAGAATGACATGAAGCTCCATGAAAGCAAGTGAGTCATCATGTTTGTTCATACCTGCTGAGATGCCCGCGGTCCTCATACAAACAGTCCCCCAGGGAAGAGAGCTCTGGAGCCTCTCTCGCACCAAAGTGTTACACAGTGTTACCTGCTGTGAGAACCTTTTGTTATAATTGGACTCTGAGTGTGTTGAAGCTTTCTTTTCAAGCCCTACTGCTTGTAAACGAGGGTGGTTACACATCTCAAGCTTTGTGATGGTGCCTATTGCAATGCACCCTCAGGTGCATTACGAGGATATTCATCTACATTGCAGGCAGGGAAACTGAGGAGGGCAGCACCCAAACAGCCAACTGGGGCAGATTCTAGCAGAAAAGCTACCCAAATGCTTCCCAGCCCCATTTCTTCCCTGACAAGTCTCATCACTCTTCACTTTCCTGTCCCTGATACGCCTTCTTTCTGCAGAGTTCTGGCCCCTGCTAGGTACCAGTCTGAGTGCAAGCTCAGCTTTGTAGCAGACTGCAACAGGAAAACTTGAAACAGGTTTTTGTCTCACAGTCAGATAGTAAGTTGGTGGTAACATGGAGTAATCCCCTGCTCCTGGGAGAATTGGGGAGAGGTTGGCCATAGTATTTGAAATAAGGATTTGCCACAGAATGACAGACTGAATGAGGTTGGCAGCGACCTTTGGAGGTCATCTGGCCCTATTTTCCTGCTCAAGCAGGGCTACCTAGAGGCAGTTGTCCAGGACCACGTCCAGACAGCTTTTGAAGATCTTTCCAACTGGAGAGACTCCGTAGCCTCTCTGAGCAACATATTTCAGTGCTGTCACCCACACAGTGAAGAAGTGCTTCCTACAGTTGAAGGGGAACTTCTTGTACTCCAGTTTGCATCCATTTCCTCTTGTCCTGGCACTGAGCACTACTGTGAAGAGCCTGGCTCCATTTTCTTTACAACCTCCCTTCAGCTGTTTACAGACATTGATGAGATCCCCCTGAGCTTCCTCTTCCCCACGCTGAACCATTCCAGCTCTCTCAGCCTTTCCTCGCAGAAGTGCTCTGGTCGCTTCATCATCTTTGTGGCCCTTTGTTGGACCACATTTGTATGTCCGTGTCTCCCTTGGGGAGAGGGGACAGAACTGGACACGGTACTCCAGGTGCAGCCTCACCTGCACCGAGTAGAGGGTAAGGACAACATCTCTTGACGTGCTAGCAACAGTTTGCCTAATGCAGCTCGGAATACTGTTAGCCTTTTGCAGTGACAGCACGTTCCTAACTAATGCTCAGCACGGTATCCACCAGGATTCCTAGGCCTCCAAACGCTGCAAAGCTGCTTTCCAGCTGGGTGATCCCTGGCATGTCCTGATGCCTGGGATTGTTCCCCCCCAGGTGCAGGACTTTGCACTTTCCTTGTTGAACTTCATGAGATTCTGGTCAGCCCACTTCTCCAGCTTGTCAAAGTCAGTCTAGATTGCAGCACGTCCCTCTGCTGTATCTGCCACTCCTCCCAGTGCCAAGCCAAGGGTAGAGGTTATGAGTGGGTAGAAACAAGCTTGCAGAATAAGCAACTGGGCAAACAATGCTTGCTGTGTTAGATTTTTTTTGGAAAGTTGCTCCCTAGACTTTAATTTTCTGTAGAAACATAATTATTCCCCTGCCAAGTGGTGTATCTGCTGTTAGCTGCAAGGCATGCTTATGCCAGCAGGTGTCAGCCAGAGCCTCCTCCGGCTCCTCTGTCTCCAAGAATTCTTTCATTACAGTTTGCACTGTAGTATCTCTCTGGTCCCTGAAGAATAAATCAGGAACTGATCAGAACTAATCAGCCAGTCTGCTGAGCTTTCTGGGAAATTGCCCAACAAGCAGACATCAGCTCAACAAGCAGCTTGTTAATACTGTCTGGGAATGGGTCAGGTGGCCCTGTTAGTAGCTGTTCAGCATCTCTGTCCCACCGCATCCTGTTCTGTGAGTCATGGTGACTCTTAAGCACATTTACTGCCTAGCTCAACCGTACTGGTCTTTTCTATCAGGATTCTTTAGAGGCGATGCTGCTGTAGAGGAGCTGCAAATGGTCAAAAGCCCTTCCCTACAACAGAGAAAGTCGTTGTAGAGTATCCTGGGCCTTCTTGTTGAGGGACATAATCTCAAGATCCTAGGAAAACTGAAAGTTACCAGAGCCCTTAGCCCCATCTGGGTTTTGCAAACTGTATAGTCAGACCTGATGCAGCAACTTCTGATTTTTTCTGCAATTTTGCTCTTTGCTCTTAGATAACTAATACCTATTTTAACTGGGCTGGCTGGTGCTGGTTACCATTTTTTTTATTTTTTTTTTTGTAATCTGTTTTAAAACAAGTTAGTTGGTTGTTTTTGTTTTTTTAATTTCAGGTTTTCCAAGGTTTTGATCTTAAACACTGTACTGGAGCTGGGAGCACAGGTTATAGGATGCTAGTGACAAAAAGGTGGGGGAGGCAATCACTTGTTGGAAAAACAGAAATGAGGCACATGTCCCTGTGACACTTCACTTAGCCACAGGATGATTCTTGCTTGGAGTGGGAGGTTTGGTTGAAGAACACCTGACATCTCTCCCCATCTGAATCTGTTTGTATTTCAAAGCCATAAAGTCATCTGGGAGGGTGCTGGGGCTTGTGTGTTCTCAGGGCACCAGCAAAGGCCAGATAACTTACTTCCTTGCTAGATTCCTCTCAGACAAACTTTGTTTGTTGACAAACCTCCAGGTATGTTCTGGCTTGTGACTTCTTGCTCAAACCCATCACACTACAGATCTCAGCCAAGACCCTTCCTTCACATGTAGGGGTGCTGAATTTCAGCAATTGAAGGGAGATGCTCTCACTGTATTAGATTCCCTCCATTGTGCTACATATGAAAGATGAGTCCATTGGGAATCTAATATGGGCTGCCTGCAGCAGCAGCTGTAACATCTCTTCACAGAAAAATGGAGAGCTGCATTATTTTTTCCGAGTCAGCTGGCCATTGGGTGCTCTCTCTCACGCTTATGCTCTCTGAGGTTGTTGTGCAGTTTGGTAGCATTTCAGCCTCCGCAGCAAAGCTCTGCCTCATAATCTTGAAATACTTCCAGCTTCTAGATAGATGATCTTTCAAGGTCCCTTCCAATTCCTAACATTCTGTGATTCTGTCCCCACGGTGGCACTGAGACGCAGAGCAGACATCCTGCTTGTGGCTTCCCTCCATGAGGTGGATGGCTGCTCGTATTTTGTATGGTGTCTGTCCCAGAAGATCTGTCTGCCCCACTGACATAGTGTTTCTCTGGTGTTTTCCAGGATAATGGACATTGCAAAGGCCATGCGGTTGAAGATCTCCAAGGCAAAAGGGCTGCCAGGACTTGAGAATGATCAGAACCACAAGCTTGGCACACTGTCTCTCCCCTTGCCTGCGCTAAAGACATCAGGGAACCAAAGGAAGCGCAAGAAGATGAACTAAAACATCTGAGTGGTCTGAGCAGGTGTGAAAAAGTTCCCCTCAGAACAGTCACCCTGCACGTACAGAGTCACGGGAATGCTTTTCTCCATTGTGTTTGTTTGTCCAGCATTACTACACTGACGTCACAGTGTTGGGCTGGAACCAGTGTTCGTTAAACTGCTGATCTCTTCTATTAAAAAAAAAAAAAAAAAAAAAAGCTCTAATAAACCCTTTGTCTTTCTTCCTGTCTTTATGAGAGAAAAGGATGTAGGATGTGCCAGAGCAAGGGGATACTGGTTGAAACTGCAAGTGCTCCACTGACTGCTTACTTCTGGCAACATAATGGTCAGCTCATGGCCAGTTTTACGTTTTTGACACAAATGCAGTGTAGAGGGCACAGAAAGAGAGGGGGAGAAAAAGCTAAGTTTTATATATGCACAATTTCAGCTCCAAGTGTTTCTCCAGAAGTTTCAGTGTAATTCTGTCTTCACAAAGTGTGAACAGACAAATACTGAACAGACGTAGCATTTCTGCCACTTACACTAACCTAGCTGAAACAAGTCTTTTTTTTTTTTTTTTTTTTTTTTTTTAATTTCTCATTAGGGTCTGGTCTTGCGCGTATCAGAGCCAGCAGGTCTTGCTTGGACTGGGTATGAAGCACTATTCGGAGATAATTAGTTTATACTCTTTACCTAGTTCTGGCTCATTACTGCTAAGTTTCAGATGGTTGATACGTGGCATGAGAAGGGGGGCAGACATGGCTCATTGTGACAACACCATGGATTCTTGGACCGAAAATCGATTGCTTCTGAATGCTACGGTAAGCAGAGAAGTACAAAGAGATGGTTGCCTGACCAAGCAGGCAAGAGCTTTTCCACAGTTTGTAGCCACTCACAGCAGAGACGAGGATGTTAATAGCTTCTCTTGACATCACTGCTGTGTCTGCAGAGCCAGCTCTGATAGTGTCTCAGAGCAGCATCCCTGGTTCTGGGAAACTGTGTTGATTTAGTCGAAAGAGGAGAATGACTCATCCACAATCTGTCTCGCTATTAGCCGCTGCAATTTGGAAAGCAGTTGTTCTCCACAGTAGCAGAGTTCTTCACTACTGAAAGTGATGAGGTTAGTATGGCTGTTGGGGAAAGGGACAATGAGATCTTATTTTTGGGCCAGAGCAGGACAGTCCTGCCAAAGGGGCTCTGTCAGATGAGAATCACACGAAGTATAGGTAACCTAAAGGGACTTAATGACCCCAGTCAAGCACTCATCTCTCTACGCATCATGGACAGGGAAGTGTGTGTTAATAGGATTAAATCCTGTCAGAAAACGGGAGGGTGAATGGAGTACTGGAAAAATGGAAGACGAAGAGGAGAGGAACCCAGTAACTATGGAGAAAGATGCTTTAGTAGGAAGGAAGAGGTGTTTTCTATCTGCTCAATGTCAAGGGTCGCCTTATTTGAGAGTATACCCTAGACATTAGAGAGTGCACGGGAGCGACCAGAGAGGTTGGGAGAAAGCTTGTGCTCTTCTCTCCAGAACTACTGTGTAGGTTACCTGTGGGAGACTGCACAGCATGGCAGTGGCTGGCTGGGTGACTGACCCGTGCCAGAGCAGGCAGAACTGGCAGGCAAGAAAGCTGTGGCCCTCCTTGGAGTGCTGTAGGAGAAATGCTGTGAGCCCGTGCTGTAGGCACACCACACTTGGCCCAGCAGCCACCGCTCCATCATAGTCCTCTGAGCTTGTCTCCTCACCTGTGGTGAAGCATTCCTGTTGAAAGTCAGCATGGAAAACAGACTGGGAAGTGGTGAAGGAAGGTTCCCATAGGCCTGTGATTTCTTGGGAAGATGGGAATTGTGCCCTCAGCTAGCTGCTGCGTGGGTCATTTGGGGGCTGCTACTCTGCTTGTGACAACGAGCGATTGAATTAGGGTTGCACAAGTACAGCAGCACCCCACACTGCTTACATTGTTCTCTATAGCCTATCAGCTTAACAAAAGAACAAAAAAACATCTTATGTTTAATGAATGCATGCTGAATTCTCCCCCAAAAAAGGAGAAAATAGTAATGTCTGAGTTTATGTCTGAAAGTCCTTCCTGAACATATGGACAAATCAGGGTCACAAAGCTACTCAGCATAAAGATGAAGGATAACTTTGGAAAGCAAACCTTAGCTTTGCTTTGCTGGTGAAGATAAAGTTAGTCTGAACACTGGAATTTGGGACAGCATGTGGCTAAGGTCTGCCCTCCCTTCCCCCGTCAGAACCATGGTCGCAAAGATGCCTCAGCTGGTTACTAGCAGGGTGGCCCCAGCAAAGTGCTGCCAAAAGATCTGCCTTTCTGAGCCGATGTAAAACGTGGTCACCCCGTTTCCTGCGGAGTGTTTGAGCCATCGCCCTTTTTCCCTCAGCCTCCGACAGCAGCGTAAATCTTCACACTTGGAGAGCTCTGCTTCCAGTTGCTCCTGTCGGGAAGTTACGGGTACGTGATCGGACGACCTCTCCCACGCCTTGTTCTGCGCGCGGTCGTTATCTGCGTGCTCAGAATCACCGCGAAGCCAGACAAACCACGCGCGTTTCGCATTTGCGTCTCCCACGGCACGTTTTGCTGCCTTGAAGAGCAGAAACCACAGAACTAAGAGGATGCTCGCGCTGCCGCGAGGATTCCAAATCTCACATTTTTGCCGTTTTTATTTATTCCTTCTCTTTTTTCTTTACGCAGAGCACGCCCGAGGCCCCTCCTCCCGGCCCCGCCTCCCGGCTGCGCCCCCGCGTCGCGGCGCCGCGTCAGGCGTCGCGCGCCCCGCGTCACACGGCGGCGGCGGCGGCGGCGGCGGCGGCGCGCGCGGACGGCGGAGGCCGCGGGGCCGGGAGCGGGGCCGCGCCCCCCAGGGCCCGGCATGGCGGCGGGCACGCGCGCAGGTGGGCGGCGGGGCGGGCAGGGCCGGGCCGGGCCGGGCCGGGCCGCGCCGGCCCCGCCGGGAGCCGCCGCCGCGCCGCCGGCCTGACCTTGGGCAGGGCCCGCGCCGGCCCCGCCGCCGGGCGCCGCGGAGCTCGGGGCCCCCGCGGGGGGGGGCGCTGAGGCGGGGCCGGGGCGCGGGGCTGCGGCGGGGGCGCGGGGGGAGGGTTCGTGCCCGGGGCGCGGGGCGCGGGGCGCGGGGCGCGGGGGGGGGGCAGGGCGGCGAGCGGCGAGGTTGGGCGCTGGGGACGCGCCAGGCCCGGCGGGTGGTCGGGCTGCGTAACCGCGTCGGTCGTTTACGCTTAAAAATCACCTCACGACGTCGCTTAGGTTGGTTTTCAATGTAAAGGGCTTCGTTGTTCTCTGAAAAAGCAGTGTCGGGTGCCCAGTGCCTTTCTTCTGTACTCTTTGCCCTGCAGCTGTCTGAAGCACAGCAGGTAGGTGGCTGCGCTGAAGTCGCTCTCCAGGGGGACTCCCCAGGGCGGTGGAGTCCTGCGGCAGGGAGCGTGGTGTTGAAAAGCATTGCGTGAGCGCCCTGCAGGGTGAGGGGGACTGCCTGTGCACTAACAGGGTGTTGTAACAGAGCCATGGATTTGTACATATTGCCAATGCAGTTGATGCATACCTCCTACATTTCTTTTATTGGTTTCTTTTGAGGGGAAAAGTTAATGTCTTGGGCACACACACTTGCCGTCACTGTAACCAACTAGTTGTGAAAGGACTTTTGAGTAGTACTGTTAGCATGGTGCTGGTTTCAGTGACGCTTTTCCACACTGCAGTAGTAAATCTGCATGCCCCACTGCTCCCCTTCCAGCGGAGGAGTGACAGAGACTGGGTTAGGTGCAGGTGTGGCTGCTTTAGTGCATAGAATCATTCACATTGGAAAAGACCTCTAAGGTCATCCAGCCCAGTCTTCAACGTAGTACTGACAAGTCTTCCACTGACCCACACTAGTAAGTCCTACATCTGCACATCCCTTGAAGATCACAAGGGATGGTGACTCAAAACCTTCCTGGGCAGCCTGTTCCAATGCTGCATCACCCCTTCGGTAAAGAAATTCCTCCTAATATCTAACCTAAACCTCCGCTGGCAGAACTTGAGGTCATTTCCCCTCATCTTACTGCTTGGTGCTTGGGAGAGGAGCCTGATCCCCACCTCATTACAACCTCCTTTAAGGTAATTATAGAGTACAACATCTCCCCCGAACCTCCTTTTCTCCAAGCTAAACAACTGCAGCTCCCTCAACTGCTCCTCACAAGTCTTGTTCTCTAGAGCCTTCACCAGTTTCGTTGCCCTTCTCTGGATACCCTTCAGCACCTCAATGCCCCTCCTGTGGGGAGGGGCCCCAAACTGAATGCAGCATTCAAGGTGCAGCCTCACCAGAGCTGAGTACAGGGCGACAAACACTTCCCTAGCCCTGCTGGCCATGCCATTTCCGATACAAGCCAGGATGCTGTTGACCCTCTTGGCCACCTGGGCACACTGCTGGCTCTTTGTTAGATGTCTATCAACCGATAGCTCAGGTCCATTTCTGCCAGGCAGCTCTGCAGCCACTCTTCCCCCACCTGTACCATTGCATGGGGATGATGTGACACCACTCTGAATCACTCTTAATTTGTGATCGCTGTGCCCAAGATGGACTCCAGCCTTCACATCCCCCAAAAGTTTTATTCTGGTGACAAGCAAAAGATGCCTTCCCTAGGTGGCTCACTCCCCAGTTGTGTCACCATTTATCTTCCACGCACTCCAGAAACCTCCTAGGCTGTTTCCTCTCTGCTGTGTTGTATTTCCAGCAGAGATCTGGGAAGTTGAAGTCACCCTTGAGAACAAGGGCTAGCGATTGTGAGACTTGTCTCAGTTGTTTGTAGAATGTTTTGTCTGCCTCTTCATCCTGGGTGGGTGGTCAGTAACAGAATCCCACCATGACATCTGCTTCGCTGGCCTTCTTCCTGATTCATACCTACAATCACTCAACCCTGTTGTCACTCCTTTTGAGCTCTAGGCAATCAAAACACTCCCTATAATGTACAGGGCTACCCCCCCTCCTCTCCTTCTCAGCCTATCCTTTCTGAATATTTTCTAGCCATACACTGCGTCACTCCACACTGGGGTGTGAGCCATCCCTCCTTGTTTCAGTGATGGCACCTATGTCATAGCTTTCCCACTGCAGTGCAGGTTCCAGCTCCTCTTGTTTGTTGCCCATGCTGAGTGCATGAAGGGTTCATATCTCAGTTTGCCTCCCAATTTGTTTCTGTTTTACTTAGAAAATTTACAGGGAGAAAAAACTGCGTTTATTGAGGCCTATGAGACTTGTGTAGAAAACAGCGCAGCATCGGACAGATCTGCATTTACTGCTTTTCTCCTTCAAATTTTAAGGGCTTTTTTTTCTGGCTGTTTGAGTGTTACTGAGCTTGAGTGTCACTGAGTGTTGTTTGAGTAAACCACTAGCGTGAAAAGAAGCTGGGTCACCTGCAGCTTTGCTCATGTTTTTTCTTCTCTTTTTGATGCAGGAAAAGAGGACTGAGATATGCAACAGTAAGAAAAACAGTATGATGGATTCAGAAGGTTTTGCCCCAGCAGATTCCAAGGAAGAGCTCAGCAGTGACATTGCAGATACCTCTGGTAAACATTACCTATGTGGCTACTGTGCAGCCTTCACAAATATAGCAGTTACTTTTCCCATCCAAAAGGTCCTCTTTCGACAGCAGTTGTATGGTTTGAAAACAAAGGATGCAGTACATCAGCTGCAGAAGGATGGAATGAGAAATCTCTACCGCGGCATCCTTCCTCCATTAATGCAGAAAACAACAACACTGGCTCTAATGTTTGGCTTGTATGAAGATTTCTCATCCTTGCTCCACAGCCACACAACCGCTCCTGAGCTCCTCACGCGCAGTATGGCAGCCGTGCTTGCAGGGACTACAGAAGCTGTTCTTACACCTTTCGAGCGTGTTCAGACTTTGCTTCAGGACTACAAACACCACGATAAATTTACAAACACGTACCAGGCTTTCAAGGTACTGAAAGTGTATGGGATGAGAGAATATTATCGGGGATTGGTGCCTATTCTGCTCCGAAATGGACCGAGTAATGTACTCTTCTTCGGTCTGAGAGGACCTATTAAACAATGCCTGCCTGAAGCAACTTCTTACAGCACTCATTTGGTCAATGACTTCATTTGTGGAGGGCTGTTGGGTGCCATGCTGGGATTCTTGTTTTTTCCAGTGAACGTTGTCAAAGCTCGTATGCAAGCACAAATTGGTGGTGAATTTCAGTCCTTCTCAACAGTTTTTGTGAAGATCTGGCTGGAACGTGATAGAAAATTGATCAACCTTTTTAGAGGAGCTCATCTGAATTACCATCGCTCTGTCCTGTCCTGGGGCATAATCAATGCAACTTACGAATTCTTGCTAAAGCTGTTATGAAAACCACTTAATCTTCCTTCAGTCCTGCTGTTCATTTGGGTGTTGGCATGTTTGATGTCACTTAATCCCTGGGAACAGTTCCTGCATAGCGTAAAAGGTAATTCGTCTTGGCCTTCACTATATATGGAGTAAATGGTGATGCATCTAAACCTTGGTGCAATTATGACTAGCTTTTTAAAGTATTTATTTGCCATCAGGTGAATTTACCCATAATGAAACTACTAGACAAATGCAAGATACATGTAGAAAAGCAAACCAAAACCAAACTGTGTATCCAACGGGTTATTCCATATCAACTCCCAACAGTTTTCAACACTCCGTGTCTGAATGCGCTCCACTGTGCACGTTGTAGAACATGAAAATCAAGAAGGGTCTGATGAAAACTAACTCCCTTGCTTGATAAACTTCAAAATCTTCATTTAAGAACTATGTTTTCAAATGTTTTAGGGTCCGAAGTACTCAATATTGTTCAAAGCTAAATGAACAAATGCAGATGGGGATAACTAAGTTTTTGAATTTTATGCTTAAACTAAGCCTACGCAAACTTCTCTGCCAGCTTTTGTGATGCTTGGCTTTAACAGAACATTTCATTCAGCAGCGTAAAAGTAGTTACTGAATGTTGACTCCAGTGTAAGCTGACTCAAGTTCAAAGTGGGATTTGTGTGTATGTGTGTGTGCATGTGTGCACGCCTTCATGTGGAAAGGGAAAAGTGGAAGGAATGAAACAGAAACTATACTGAAGCTTTAAAGTGTCCTTCCTTGTTAAAATTCTTCTACTTGTAAATGTGGAGCTTGTTCTGTGCTTTTTTTTTTTTTTTTTTTTTTCATCACTTCTTTTTCTGTTGTTTTACAGCTGTGGGGCCAGAAAGAAGACGGCTCTTTTTGTAATGCTTGTGAAATAGATAAGCTTCCCATTGTTGTAGAAGTAGGTCAGGAACAGCTTTTCTGTACTTAAGGTATCTTGTCTTTTGCAAATTAATTTTATTTTTCATTTGGGCTATGAGTTAATTGATCACAAAAAGGTTGTTTGTTTTTTTTTTTACCTGAAAATTGGAGTTCCGTCTCCTTGATACGTACACTTAACAGTTCTGTAAGACAGAATTGTACTGCAGCACTGAGAAGATAAAATTTCTGGGTCATAACCCACATTGGTGAAGTCTGTGATTATAGTACAAGAAGATAACCAGAAGACAGACAAAGTTTGTGTGAGAAGCAGCTAAGTAGGAAAGATGCAGCACTTGGAGAAGTGTCAGAAGACTTCTGTAGGCACGTGCTGTTAAAGACTTACAGAAGTGTGCAGTATTGTGTGTCTTACAGGCTTGGAAGTTGAGATGTGTAAGACTACAGTCCTTAGGGAAAAGGACAGGAGAGGGATAAGCATGGTTATCATAAAGCAGGGGACGGTTCTAATGAAAAGCATTTGAGTCTCCTGGGCACTTTTTTTCATTAAACTATATTGAAAGCCACCATCAATTTCTGGAAGAGGGAGGGCAAGAAAGCTTTCAGAAACTTTCCCAAGTTGTTCTTTTCATAAACTTTGTAGTAGCTACTGCTTTTCTTGTTTGCTAGACTGTCTTAAAATACTGGTTTTAATCAGTGTGTTATGATTGTAATCATAATATACTCCGTAGCTTCACAGTCAAAAAGAACCTGGCACATTGCTATATCTGAATGTTGTGGTTATCTGCATTGAAATAAAATGTTTATTGAATGTTTGTTAGTGGCAGAATCTGATTTTTACCAGTGTATTGTTTTTTGTAATCACTCCTTGATGGAATAAAAGAAATGTATCCTGTTTGTCCTGTGGAAGATATTGCATGCTTCTCTAATGTTGCAGAATTTGAAGAGTTGAACTGAAGAGTTTAATGTCAGTCTGCCACTAATTGGTGGTTTTCACTACTGCAGCAAAAAACAATTGCACATCTGTTGCTGTCCCTACTTATGTGGCATGGTTCAATGAACATGGTGAAAGTGCATCATAGTAGAACTATGTTCAAGTGTAATCTTTGCTTTGTTTTATAAGTACTATCAGTTTTACAACACAAAGCAATTCTGTTTAACAAATTACAGATCTTTCATGTGTAAGAGGAGAGATGCTCATAAGGAGTGAAGAGAGGGGTCCAGCGAGCTTTGGCACAGTAGGTCTACGTACCAGTTAGAGTGAGATGGAATAGGATGTGTTGCCAGTGTTGAAAAAGGGCACAGAAAGAGCTATGATGGTTCAGCTGAACTGAGAACACATTGGTTCAAGCTAGTT
This sequence comes from Aythya ferina, assembly GCF_964211825.1. Taxonomy (NCBI): domain Eukaryota; kingdom Metazoa; phylum Chordata; class Aves; order Anseriformes; family Anatidae; genus Aythya; species Aythya ferina. Next base: position 85,019,781 of record NC_140299.1, read on the forward strand.
TCAGGTTTGTTTTCAAATATTAACAAACTGATTATAACCAGGCTAACTGAGTTCCATGTCAGAATTTAAGAGCAGAGCTGACACACACATCTCCAGAGTAGTCATGAGCTGGCAGCATTTCTGTGTGTTGTGTTGTGTGTAGCCCAGGGTTATAAGCTTCACCAGTATTGTTCTTCGGGGCACTACAATGATCATTGCCAGCTGAAGGAGGGAAGGGGAATGCTACTGATGATAAATAACAGGGATGCTGCTGTGTGACAGAGTTAATAGCGAGACTTCTGGTGATAAACAGCTTGAGCACAGAACAACATTATAGGAACTCCTCTGTCCCTGAGGCATGTTTCTCTTCTGAATACCTTGTACACCTATTTAGGCAAATTAGGTCTCAGCAATTGCATGTGTCTTAGATTTGACCAGTTCTTAGTCGTAGGTCAAGATCATATTGAGCAAAGGCAATGTGCCTCTAGCATGTGTTACAGCAAAGTGGCAGTCTGTGCCACAAGTGATGCCGAGGCAGAAATAGCAGTTTTTTTTTTCTTGAAGGTGCTGTTTTCATTGTGCTTAATGGTAAGTGACTTTGCAGAAACGGCAGCTTTCACATGACTGCTAACTGTCATGCTTCACAGGAGCTTGCAGGCCTGCTCAGGCACACCTGTCCCTCACCAAGGTGGGGGAACCAGGTTTCAATTTCGTCCTGTCCAGCAGGGGCATGCAGTAGCCTTTCACCACTGCAGTGCTCTTGGGGTGCTGCCTTAAAGGGTATGAAGAGAAGGCACTCTACCCAAGACGTAATGGCTCAGGCAACAGATAGCTCAGCAACACTTAGGTTTGTGATCATCAGTCTTGCTTCAATGTCTATCCTGCTTTCTAGGTATCAGGAGTGAGCTGTTTCTTCCCACAGATGTGCCCAAGCAAAGAAACTAGAAGAGGGCGATGTCTGTGCAGATTTCACTCTAAAGCACACTTTTTTCTCTCTTGGTTCAAGTTAATATGCAAGAAGCAGTGAGTGTTACAGAACAAAGCTCAGTGTAGGATAAATACATTAAAATAGATTTTAATTCACTGAATTATTAAATGTTTAATTTATTATGCAAGCAAGAGAAACTGTCCACAAGTAGTAAGTTACTGTACAGCTCTAAGTACAATATATTCAGAGCAGTTCTGATACTTTTTGTATTGTATTAAAAGGCTACACTTCATACTATGAAATCTCAGGTATTTCAAAATATTTACATGCACAATTTGTTCTAGTATTAAAAACCTTACACTTAAATGAAGATACTTAGTGCGTAAGAAAATGCACCATCAACTAAGATCTCGAAATTAAAGTTTGTTTGTTTTTTTCCTGCAGGACAAAAATATTATGGTTGTCAACCTTCTTTTATTCCTACTGAGAATCTTGTGAACTCATTTTTTTTTAAATTTTATTAAAAAAAAAAAGCCTCCATAGGGCAAGTTTATTTCTTCTTGCTAAGGGTTTGTATATCATAGAACAAGAGACCCACTACTTACGGTATCAGGACCTATTATATATTATACATCAGTGTTACCCAAATTAAAAACAACAAAACCCACAAAAAAAAAAAAAGATCTTTACATTCTTATTCTGGTAGCGGGCAAGCTGTCTTTACTGAGTGTCAAAGAGTGCAAACAAATGCGTATGTGGGTATCAAGTGTGCTTTTCCCCCTATCCCCAATAATTCTGTGGGAGGTTATATTTTTCCCTGAACTAACCATGTCTGAATGATGCCCAGTGGCTGTATATATACTGAAATACGCACATGTACTTCATCAAAAAATTGCACATACATTAATGTCAATTTACAGTCTCATTAATAGCATCTCTCCCTCTCCCCACAAATGCATAACGGTGCTACAGTGATGTAAAGGCTGACCTCCAATGAAATACTTGGAAAATGCATTTACTCCCACGACATACAGTCACTGGACTATTACAAAAGGAGTGCTAGCTTCAAATAAGAGTTTGGTTCCTGTGAACGCTGCTAAACGTTGACATTCCCATGGAGATCTTAATTAGGCAGTTTATCTGCTTCTGCTGACCTATGTTGTGAAAGAAGGAATTACTTTACTATGGAAATCAATGAATATAAAAACATATTGCATGCTTTACAATCAAAGAGCTCCATCTTCATTAGAAAAAGTATGAAATGCATCAAGTGATTTAACACTTCAACAGTCAAAAAGTTTAAAGACACTGGTTTAAGCCACTACTGTTAGTGCAGTCTTTAATATACCATTTAAGTTTTATACAGCTTTGTCCCTAAGACATTTAAGGATGCAAGGTTAAGATTTTGTCTTTTGAAACATAACAAACTTTTTTTTGGCTACCTAGAAAGATCCAAAGCTCATTGAATTACTTCGGTAATTCAATAAGGCAAGATAAAGGTTTAGAAAGACAAAAAAAACTAAATCACTCCTTCCACCAAACTGTAACTGCAAGGCATAACAGTTATGAGTAATTGAATAGTGTCTCTGTGTTTTATGAAATTTACAGATAAAATATATTATCTTTAACTGAAAACTTCAAAGTACTGCTGAAAAGGAGTAGTCAAATAATCACAATCTAATTTTATCTACTTCTTCTAGTTCACATTTACCACAACTGTAATCAGAAGAGTTAGGTAAGATTTCTACAGCATATATGGACAGAATGCTTCTTACGAATTGTGTTCCAGAAGCATTCAAAAAGTACAAGTGTTTAAAACTAAGAGTGATGCTGTTTTGGAAAATAAGGCATATCCCCATTCATGGTTTCATCAGTGTAATTTGAGTTCAAGACAATAGTTTCAGCAACAACAGAATTGCTCTCAAGTTATATATCTGAAATTTTTCCGAAGCACAACTTAGTATCATCTGAGAAGTCTGTGGACATATACCTGCATGTAAAGTTAATTGCGCGTATTCTCCCTTCTCCAGCTGGGATGATATTCTACTTAGACACTAATGCCAAATGATTCAGTTGGAAAACCATGAGAACTGAAAATTTAGGACACTTACTAAATAACAGGAATTTTGTCAGTTTCATACACTTGACGACTTGAAGGTACTCCTTTAGCACCCAGTTGCTAGAGTTACTGAAAACCCAGGGCAGTAGTAATTGACTAGTCCTCAAACTATCAAATATCCATTACTGAAGGCTTTTTATTACTAAATAAATTCACCAAAATTTTAGAATCAGAGAATCCCAGAACGGTTTGGGTTCGAAGGAACCTTAAAGCCCCCCCAGTGCCACGCCCTGGGGGTGCCACGTCCCCTGGGGGGACGCCTCCCCCCAGCCAAGGCTGCCCCCAGCCCCATCCAGCCTGGCCTTGGGCACTGCCAGGGACGGGGCACCCACAGCTCCTCTGGGCACCCTGGGCCTCACCACCCTCAGAGTAGAGAAGTTCGTCCTTAGATCTTAATCTAAATCTACCTTCTTTGAGTTTAAAGCCATTATTCCTTGTCCTATTGCTATACTCCCTGAGAAAGAGTCCCTCCCCAGCCTTGCTGTAGGCCCCCTTAGGAAAGCTGTTACAAGGTCTCCCTGGAGCTTTCTCTTCTCCAGGCTAAACAACCCCAACTCCCTCAGCCTGTCTTCATAGGAGAGGTGCTCCAGGCCTTGACCATCCTCATAGCCTTCCTCTGGACCTGTTCTAACAGGCCCATAATGCACAGGAGCCTTAAGTTTCAATGACTTCACCACTACTACCCTGAGTATGCTACCTTCAGAAATTCAAAACCTGAAGAGAATCATCAGGTGTATACATTCCCAGCTGTCTTCACAGGTATCTCCTAAAGCTGAATTTTTGCAAAAAGCCTTTTTAAGAGACAATCTTTGAAAGCATGCTCAGTAGAAAGTGAATCTGAGTAACAAAACGATGGCCCTTTTAGGGTAAAGTTTGCTACTGAAATCATTGTATGATTTCTCAGCAAAATCTTAGTTAAATATTCACAAAATATCTTAGAACACTTATGTGATAAACTCATGCACATAAGAAACTGATAAGACTGCATAGGATTAGCTATATTACAGTGAAATAACCAGCATGATGGGTAAGGGAAGACCAGAGGACATTGCCTACCTGGGTTTCATTAAGCCCTTTGGCAGTGCCCCCCGTAAGAACATAGCAAAGCTGCTGATATATGGGTGAGATAGGCAACAAGGTGGTTACAAAAACAACTGAATGGTCAGGCCCAGAGGGCAGCACAAAGTCAAGTTGGAGGCCAGTGACTAGTGCTGAATGCCAGGGGTCGATACTGGGTCCAGTCCTGTGTTAATGTCGTCATTAATGATCTGGATGATGGAGCAGAGTGTACCCCCAGCAAGTTTGCAGATGACAAAACCAGGAGGAGTGGCTGATAGGCCAGAGGGTTGTGCTGCCATTCAGAGGGACCTTTACAGGCTGGAAAAATGTGCTGTTGGGTTAGGAGCCCCCCAGAGTTCAATAAGGGGAAGTGCCAAGTCCTGCCCTTTGGGAGAAACAACCACAGGCACCAGGACATGCTGGGGGCCACCCAGCTGGAAAGCAACCTGGCAGAAAATGCTCAGGGGGCTTGGTGGACGCCAAGTTCAATGAGCCAGCAATGTATTGCCAAGCAGGTCAAGGAAGGTGATCCTTCTCCCCTCTCTCCAGCACTTCAGAGGCCACACCTAGTGCACTGTGTCTAGTTCTGTGGGATGCATGGAGCTGCTGGAGAGAGTCCAGCAAAGGGCCACAAAAATGATTCAAGGCCTGGAGCATCTGTCCTACAAGGAACTAAGAGAGTTGGGACCATCTACAGAAAGCATGGCTCAGGAAGTATTTCATCAGTACCTGAAGGGACAGTGTAAAGAGTACAGAGCCAGGTTGTTTTGGGTAGTGCCCAGTGCTGGGAAAAGAAGCAATGGGCACAGATGGCAACATAAGAGGGTCCCTCAAAACATCTGAAACACTTTAGGGTGTGGGTGACTGAGTACTGGAACAGGTTGCCCAGAGAGGTTTTAGAGTTCTCCTTTGGAGATATTCAGAAGCCATCTGGGATATGGCCCTGGACAACCTGCTGCTGGATGGCCCTGCTCGAGCAGGAAGGCTGGATCAGATCACCTCCAAAGGTCCCTGCCAACCTCTACCAGTCTGGGATTTTGTGATGAACTTGAGAGAGAAAACTTGGCATTTGTAACTCCATATGTGATTTAACAGTGAACATTAACATTTTTCAGATTTTATGATTAGCCCTGTTAAATCCAAATAGATCTTACTTTAGACTGGAATGTTTCTAATCCATTCCTTTACTGACAATACATATGAAGAAATATTTATCTAGTTACACTACAGAAACTTTGTAGCTGAATTTCTCTCCTAACATTAATTTGTAGAATGATTAAAGGAAATACGAAATACAGCCTTAAAATGAGCAGAAATTCTGCAGTGTACATTTCCAAACTCAAGATGAAGGTTTCTGTAACTGATGTGGAAAGCTTCCCACAAAAGAAACCCTACTGACCGAGGAGTAAGAGACATCCACTAACCATACACGTTGTAAGAAACATTTTCTTTGATTCATTTGCAGTGGATACAGCATAAGATGTTTAGATCTGTTAAGCTCTTGTTTCACTGCCCCAGCCTTTTCCAACTAGATTTTGAGGAAAAAATGCAGATACATCTCCTTTCAGAACCTCTTCCTTCTAGCAATAATCACAAGATATGCAATTAAGGAAAAACAGCCTAGAAAGACTTTTAAGGACAACAAAACATTATGAATTTTTTTTTTCTAGCCAATCACAAATAACCAAATGAGTAAATAAATGAAAACATTTTTGTCTTTTTGTGCCAGCTAAACTAGCATGCACAAAACCTGTTCATTATCAATCATGGTATAGCGGTTTTGGCAACAGAAAAAGTCCTTTGAAACAAAGAGGTATTGTAACAGGGAAGCCTGGGTGAGTTTTAGCTGAACTCCTACCCACACACCATCGACATTTTTTTCCAGATAGCCCACTTCAAGTCATGTTGCTGAAAATTACTTGCAAGTATTATTGTACAAACCAACCAGAACGATGACTCAATGGCACAGGATCAGCAGGAGCAGGGTTCTGCCTAGAAGGCTAAAAAGACAAAGCATGGAGCTTGACTTGCAGATATGGTATGAGAATGTATACAGTGCTGGACTGAGAACTCATGTCATTATTATGTTCTGAGACCATAGCAACTATGATCTTCTCTGGATTTATGGGATTTCGAACACACTTCAACTAAACTGAAGTAATTGAAACCACAAACATCTGAAGGTCCTGTTGATGCACAATGCGCCTAGAACTTTGGCTGATACAAAGAAACACGTCCACTAAGGCACCCCGAGGCAATCTGACAGTGAGTTGGAGAGAACTTTGTTGTCAGTACCACATCATTGTGAGAATAGAGGGAACGGATTTCTTTCAAGGGACCAGCTTCTTTGGGCAAGCAGTCAACAAGTTCGCTGCAGTATGCATCAAACCCCAACAAGCGGATCCCAAAGCCATGCGGGGATGAAATCATCCGGCCATCAGGACTGAAACAAAGTTCTTTGATGTAACCCCGGCCCACATTGGCTTCTTCAATGCAATGAGTCAATCGCAGGGAGCAACGAGGTGAGACAGGGCGCACAGGGGCTCCTTCCTGGAATTCATAGACACAAGTCCACTAAAGGGAGAGTCAGAGAAAGGAACACTGAGAGTAAAGCACTGCAAATATGCATTCACTTCTGCTGTATGTAAAGGAATGCCCAACACGTTGCTTATCTACTCCTTGATAAGCATTTACTATGAGACACTGAAAACTGGCAGGTTCCTTGGCATCTTGTCTTTGAGTGGCCTATGTACACCAGACATTTAGCATAAGGACTTTTTTTTTTTTAATTAAATAGTTGCTAGATATAACCTTTGAAATCTACTTTTTAAAAGAGCAAAGCATAATTCTTTGGACTAGAGTCTGCTCTAATGTAGTGAGTGTTTAAGTGAAATCTACAATAAAGCAGAACTCAGCCTTGTCCAATATACAATTGCCCTTTGACATTTTGTGCCCTTAACTTCAAAAGGAAGAAGGTCTTGAAACAAGACAAGTAGAGGAAGGAATGCAATGAACAGCTCTATAACCAGCTTGTTACCTGTGAGATGGACAGGGACTTTAATGAGTAATCTAATCGCAAACCAAACGCAAGATCACTCCATGACAAACTAAATTTATGTCATCACGGAAGACTCAGATTTAATCACAAGACAGAAGAAATGAGTTTTGTTCTGTTCAATGTATTCTGTTAAAGTAAACACAAAGGAAACAATACTAACGAATATTAAGAGAAAACAGTAAAGCAGATACTTGGACTCTGGGAAATTATAACTAGGTCAGTCATCAGTATCAACCAACCCAATATGATATTTGCCTTTTCAAAAAATTCAGCACTGGGTACTAGTTTAATAAGCTTACAGAATCAGCACTGAAATTTCTAACCAATCTGCTATGTTTCCACTCAGTCCTCTACATATTTGTATGCTGCCATTACAAAGAGTGGTTTTATTCCAAAAGTAAATAAATTAATAGAGCAATTTACATCATTTACCAGATTAACTAAACTATTTGTTAAACACTTAAATATTCAACGAAATCAAGTATTCAAGTAATTATTTGGAATGGGTTGCCCAGAGAGGTGGTGGAGTCACCATTCTTGGGGGTGTTTAAGGAAAGGTTGGCACTCGGTGCTTAGGGATATGGTTTAGTGGGTGACATTGGTGGTAGGGGGATGGTTGGGCTAGATGAACTTGAAGGTCTTTTCCAGCCTTAATAATTCTGTGATCTGCAATTTTGAGATAAATATAAAACCTCTGTCTTAGATTAAATAGGTCTGCACAACTGTTAAAGCAATGATATTGAAGTAAGCTTAGGAGGAGAAGATGGTTACAAGTTGACTGACTGGTGTAATCTAGGTGTTCTGAGACTCTGGCTGGAATTTGAGTTATAACTGAATTTGAGTTAACGCTGCAAGTTACTCCATCAAAAGCAGATGCTCCCAAACAAAACTTGCAGGTTCTTGCTTTTTGTACACAATCCATGAAGAAGGGGTTTTTCATTATTTCTGGCTGCATAATAGACTGCTTGTTTTTCTTTTATGTCCCACTGCAACATATGCCTTTATGTGACAATTCACAAATACAATCTAGGGAACGTAATACAAAACCGGTCTCAAAGTCCACTGTAACTTATTTAAAGCAGTATTTAGGGGAGTGAAATCTGCAAATTGCATTTGAGCTGTAGCAGGTCTTGTAACTTAGTATTTCACATAAAGGCTTGAAATGGATTCTGCCATGAAGATCACTGATATCCCCTGTATTTTTAAATTGCAGAATTTTTCAGATGAGATCTCTTTGAAGTTGCGCAAGCATCACTGCAGTTAATAAGGTTCAAACCCATGATGTCGCAGTTTTAAGCGGATGCAGAAATATGCCCCCAATTTTTTTCATAGTGGTGCAGGAGCAGCCTCTGGAAAGCATCCATCAGCATAGCAGAAGCACTTCATCCTTGCAACACTGACAGATATGCACTTGAGAAATTCAGAGGAGTTTCTCTGCTTAACTTAAGATATGCTCACCACTACACAACTGTGTAATCCTCTGTCTTTTACAAGTTCCTTCTTCCTATATTTGGGTGAGTACATATTTTTAAGTCATGTATTTGGCAGACCAAATACATGACTTAAAAATATGAACTGTTTGAAAAGTTTTAACTGAGCTGTACCTATAAAATGAATTCCATGGAAGAGTTAAGCAAGAGGAATACTGAATAAAGGACACAAAGCTTTGTAAAAGAACTCTTTAAGAAAGAGAAGTACTTCATAGCCCTGGGCTAAAATTAATTATTTCTGCTTACAAATGCACTAATTTATTCAAATGTAAACTTACCCCAAATAACAGATTTTCAGTATAGTTGTATCATTGATACATCTTACTCAAAAGTTCCTAAGAAACATTTGTGTTACCTCTTGGTCATCTGTATTACTTGAGCACCGAAGAAGAGTAGCCCACCCTTTTGGATGTAGCTGTAATGACGTAATGCAGTTGCCTCGGTCTCTCTCTCCAGGAACCTCTGGTGTTAAGACCTCCAGACTATTTCTAGGTGATCCACCTAAAAGGGGAAGTAAACTTTAAGTCTAAATGAATTCCATGCATTAACTTTCACTTCTCTGTTCAGTCTACTGCTGAAATTATGTCAAGTGTATTGACACCCTCGTCTGTCTGTTAGAAAAGATTGTGACTTATGAAAGGCTAGATCAAAGAGAGGTTCTGCTAACAACTGAAGTTAATACCAATGAACTCAGTCCTGATTCCAAGTAGCTTCTTATTTTGAAATTAATCCTCCAAAGCCTGTGTTAAATCATCCCATGCTGTGGTCTGAAGTTAGGGTTAATGTTCCACACAAACACATAATTAAAACAAAATATAGAATACTTTTTTTGTTTTAGTAAGAACTGCTATTTTTAAAATGTTAGTGTCCTTCTCAAATTCTTATAAGTCTGCTCAGCTGTGCGCAGGTATACTCCCTTCTCCTCCTCACTCTGAAAGAGGTTTTCAGTGGTAAAGGATACCCTAGGGTCCAGATAAGCTTCCTTATGTCATAACTGTGTTTAACATCTCACAAACAGAAGTAATAAAAACTTTATCCTTAGTTTAAATCAGCAAGCAAATTAAAAAGTATTTATCAATTTGCCAAGTTCATGCTGACTATTTGAAAGTGTATCCTAGATACAGAGGAAGTCTGCTAATCATGGGATCATCGGTCTTCCTAGTTCTGTGTTTATGATTTGCATAGAGAAACAGCAGGCACATGTTCCCAACATTAAGGAAAACAAAAAGCAAAACACAGCTATGTACTGCTCTGTTCATTTTTCCCCTAATGATCATTCAAATGAGGTTTGCTGGAGGGAAAACAAAACAAAACAAACAAAAAACAGAGTAAAGGCAGCATGTCTGCATAACAAAAATAATGTACTAATATGAAATAAAGTCTCATTGCTATTTTCAGGCTTCCTGGAGAAAAAAAAAAAAAAAAAAAAAGAACTCCAGATTTTGATGTGCAATGATATTTTATTGGTTTAACAGAAGTCATTGCAATGCTTTTAAAGTCCACAGAGAAAACACAGTATTTCCCTGTTATTCTCTGGTCTCTTTTGGCTACAATGAAATTAAGTTCCTGATACTTATTTTCCTACCTTCCCGCTGCGAGGACCGCGACATCTGTTTCTCAGACAGTAGACCTGAATCATTCTGGTGACATGGTGAACCAACACTTCGAGGAGCAGATGAACTTGAAGATGTTATCTCTGCAAACAGCAACACCACATGAACATAACTAAACACAGCCCATTTACTATGTCCTTCACTTAATTCTCCCTAGCAATGTTAAGTAAAGCATAAGAGGAAAGGATCTTGATAAGAAAACATCTTCAAAAGATCCATCTACAGCCTAAAAGTACTGTTTTGATGTGCCTCGTGCAAATAAAATGCCAGCACGACAAACTATTACAAATAAGGAGCATGTTGTACTCCTTCACTACTTTTCCTCTGGCCACTAACAGACATCCAAAACAGGAGGAGTTTGTCACTGTTTGGCTGTTAGTGCCACAATGTGGGAAGAAGCAATAAAATTTTAGAGAATATGATTCTACCAAGTCTGTTTTTGAGAGCAACTGCACCAGCACGTAATTGCTGGAATGTGCACAGTCACCCTACACAATGTGAGTTACTTTTATTACAGGATCAAGGATGCTAGGTAAGTAACACTACTATAACAGCCTGAGGTGACAACATTCCACAGACTACGTCCTGTGATGCTCAAGTCTTGATAACAAAAATCACATTGCCTGAGTCACAATGTTATGCAACAGTATAGATGTGAGACCCATGAAGAGCCAAAGAGCTCCTCTGCAAAATCCTTGTGACTCTACCCCTGCCTTCTTTTGCTAAGAGCATCACATAGAACACCTCTATCACAGAAACTTTTAGAGATTTTTGCACAAGCATTTACCTGAACTTGATGTAGTCCTCCTAGCTCTTAAAATTGGGTAGCTGCCAACCTCTAAAGATTTGTTTAGATCAAGGTCATGCAAAATCAGAAGATATCCAGAGGATGTTGAGATCAGCATTTTGGAACAGTCTGGTGTCAACCTCATTCTCATAAGAAAACGGGTGTGAAAAAACTTCTTGTGAGGACATCCATCTTCTGTGCACCTGGACAGTGGAGGAAAAACAAAACAAAACAAAAAAAAAAAAACAACAACCAGGAAATTGCCGCAATGAACTCTGACTGGGGTCCCTGATAATGTCCAGAGGAGTCCAGGACACGCTAAGCATCCTTGCCCACCCTAAACCTTTCTAACCTTTCTGCATGTTGTCTTTATTCTACTTATTTCATTACTGTTTGGTCTATCAGTACTGACATTTTCAAAACACCTTTTCAAAACACATTTTCAAAAAGTTCTGGTGAAGAACTTTTCATAAAGGACAAGCTACATTTTGTAGTATTAGCAAACAGCTCTCTTCTCTTTTTAGCAACTGGACTATTACAATATAAAGCTGATGTGAAGTCTACACAAGAATAAGAAATCTAACAGCACAAACGCAGACACGTACCTGTTTGTATCCCAGATGATCACATTTCCATCAAAGCCTGACGTTACTAGTAGTCTGGTATTGGTATCATACTCGATGTTCTTAACCCAACTGGTGTGACCGTGCAAAGTGCACACTTTTGTGTTCAGCTTTCTCAGATCCCAAAGTGCTATTGTAGTGTCATCAGAACAAGTTGCAAACAGTCGATTATCTAGAAATCTGAAAATTCAAGAAAAATACTGTGGCTGCTTACTGCCTTTTCTAAATAAAATAAACTGGGATTTAAGCTAACACAGAAAAAGCAGAGCGGCTGCACAGAAAAAAAAATCGCATATAGCAATATATTTGTCAGTAAGCTTTGCAGTTCTGTTAAAAAACAGTACTGCGCTATTGTTTAATACCTCAACACCTCTAGTAACAAAACAATAAACCTGCACAAGCATAGTAGGCTACTTTTCTTCCTCTTTTTACAAGTTAATCATATAAAGATTGCACAACCACCAGTGGGATGAATGCACACACAGAACTCCTGTAGTAATTAAATCAGTTACATATCTGTACAATATTCATCTTTAATGAAGCTTAGCAAGTCTTTGGAAAGCCCAAATGCCACAGGAGTAGCCAGCACTAGTCCACTGGCAAGATGTTCAAATTGACTGCTTGTCCCTGCAACAGAAGCCAGCTAGCCTAGACTATCTGTAATTTATGCCTTTCATTTTCCCCATTATTTGCCAGGTCCCTTTGCCACTAAGATCAGCCATCACTAGAAGACACAAGTTCTATGTCCTTTTCAGACTACATGAAGTCCTATCAGCTTGTAACACATTAAACCCATCCTCCTCTTGACTCTTCAGTTCTACCCACATGTCCCTCCTTATTCTTTCCCTACTACTCTTTACATCTTTTTTTTTCCCACCACAGATGTAAGTTCTATCTACTGAAAAAAAAAAAATATATATATATATATTTAATAAATACCACTCTTTGTTATTCCTACTGGCAATCCCCTACTGCTTTTAAACATTGCTGCTCTGTACAGTGCAAATCCCACTGACTTTGCCAAACCACTTTGTACCCACACTTCCTTTAGTTAAAGTCCTGAACTCCTCACTTTGGAAGGCTTGTCTTTGCTAGGCATGATACATTGTTACTTGGCATCTAATTCAGCCATTCACAACTGAAATACCACTCTAGATGTTGAACCCACTATAATAAACAGAACACTGGTCGTAAAGCTTGTGATAGAAGTTCATTAACAGGAACCTGCTTTCAAAAATGCCCTGCCTAATCACCTTACAGGCACCTGCACGAAGAACTGGTGACACCATCATTGCTGGAAATACTTAATGCTAAGCTTACCAGGGTGCTGGTAAACAAATCTGTAGCCCTGTTTGAATCAGAATGTTGGATCAGACAATCTCCAGACACCCTTTCCAGCTTAGGCTTTTGATTCTGAATCAAAATTTTTGATTCTGTGGTATGACTACAACTTTGTACAGGTAGCCGAGGAACTCCTCTCCTGCACTGAAGACACTGAAAAACTGGCCCCATTGTTTCACACAGGATATATAGCAGTGCTTCTCTTAGACACCTAATCAAGCTGATTAACTGGCCAATGTACTGCTTGCTTTACTAACCACATGGTTTATACTGCATACAATAGTGCTGTCTTGGAAATATTTATTAGATTAAAATCTGAACACAGCCATTGTTTGCTTATTTCCCAGTAACTTTAACTAAACTTAAATCATCCTTTGTCCATCTTTTGCTGTAGAACCCATTTGGCTTCACAAAACCCTAGGAAAACTGTTCACTGCAGCTGCAAAGCCAGGAGGAAGAGCCATGTAAACCTTCTGCATCCAGGCTTATGTAGCACCTGGAACAGTCCCAACCAGAAAAGGGCTTTTGCTCCCACATTCTGCCTTTCCTTTCTCCCCAATACAGTTTATCTGAATCTAGAGGTAGACATATGAAACTGTGTTTAGCAAAAACAATGGGTATACATATCAAAAAAAAGTGTTTACAATGAGAATTCCAGATCATCCTTTGAAATATCTGCAGAAATGGCACAAGCTGCCCAAATTTATTCAGTACGTCAATACAAATCTCCATTAGAAGAAACTGAATTGCAACATAACGTGAAATTCTGTTAAACTAGTGCAAGAACTGCATGTGTAATGCTACGTATGTCACAAGATATTTGCAGATTATTTCTGCATCAGAGAGTAGTGTAGAACTACTACAGAGAGTTGAATTGAATGGATTTGTATAACATGCGTGGTGCTTGATATGCACCACCTATGTGGTGGATATGCACTTAACAGGTCTAGAGGTCCTGCTCACCTAACAGATGGCAGGCTTGTCACAATGCAGTGGAAAGAGAAGATGGGAAAGTGAAAAAGAACATAGGTCATACTAGTGGTGTTACTACACTTAACAGATTAAGGTCTTAATATGATCAGATAGTAATTCTTTACCCTGACAATCTTGCCTTCTGACAAAATTATATATATGAAATCACTCCAAACTGAGGTAGTGTAAGTCTGCTTGGCCACCTTCTAGTCATTATATAAAGAATAACGTATGATATAAAAATGCTCTATCAGAAAGAAGAGGATAGAAGGGCTAGAATCAGGGTAGAAGAGGAATCAGGGCTGGATGGCTAGGAATTAAAGAGAATAAATTGAGTCTAAAGGTTACTGAAGACAGAACAGAACTATTTTCAAAAACACCATGTGAAGACAACGCTTCATTTTAAAATGTATTTAGACAAACAAGTTATTCTCCTCATCGAGAAAAACACTGGAAAAAATATTCAGCTTGAATTACCCAAAGCAAAGTTTATCATACTCCAATTCTGCTGTAATTTTTCAGATAAAAAAAAAAAAAAGTAGCTATGGGAAGACAGAGTTCCAAGAAATCACATCAGCCTAACCTGCTGTAGTTACAGTCAAGATGCTAAAGCAACAATGATCTACACAGAGATGTAGTAAGCTACCCCTAGAAACTGCATTTTATCTTTTAGTGTTAGAACCTGACGACACCTGGTAAGAACAGCAACAAGTCCAATCACACATAACCAACTACAGCGAGACAAATCTGAATGTCTAAACAATAAGTTTACGTCCTTTAAATTTTCTAAGCCCTTCTGTAAGTAGTATGGTGAAGTAGTGAGATTTTAATTGCCCTTATGCCCTAAGCTACAGCCAGTTGTTTATGCCCATTAAAATATCTTCCCACAGTGATATCACTACAGATGCCAAACATGCAGCAGCTGCATTACATGAATGTCACTGAAATAGCCCCTGCATTCAAAACACAAGTCATTAGAAAAACAAACAAACAAGAAAAAAAAAAAAACAAAAAAAAAAAACAGGCAAACAGCATGGTGTCAGTGCCTAGCTATTCAGAAAGAGGCAGACCGCTGCCAGACTGCCAGAGAACAATCCTACAATACTGAGAGCACAAGTGATAACGTGAAAAGTAAATGTCTGACGTACATAAACATAGCTCTCCTGGTAAGTTGATCACGCCTTGATTTTTACAATTATGAGCTCTAACTCACAACATGCCGTAATACTTCTGAGGCTGCACTGGCTTTATGCTGCAAGGTTTTGTTGAGGGGAGCTGCAGGGGCGCCCTCTGTGAGCATAGCCCAGCAGCTGCCCCATGGCAGCTCAGAGCCAGCTCCAGCTGGCTTCACAAGGGACCCACCACTGGCCAGAGCTAGGCCATGAACGACTTTGGTTGGGTTTCTGGGACAGTGTGGTTTTTTGCCCCCTTCTTTGGGCAAGAAAAACACTGCATTGCCGCAGTTGGGAAAGAGGAGTGAGCAACCAAGAGAGAATGAATCCTGCAGCCACCCATGTCAGTGAAGAAGGAGTGGCAGAAACAAAACATCCTGGACTGACCACAGCCTCCATTCCTTTTTCCCCCTGTGCTGCTTGCGGGGAGGAGGTAGAAGCAGGTGCATGACAGGAAGGTGGTTTTAGGATGCTTTTAGTTCTCACTGCTTGTCTGGTAGTAATTGGCAATAAATTAATCTTTCCGATGATTATTTTGTCCATGATGGTAATTGAAGAGCAACCTCCCCTTCCTTGCCTCAACCCATGAGCTTGACATCGTCTTTTCTCCCCCCTGTTGTGGAGGGGGAGTGAGAGAACGGCTGTGTGGTGCTTGGCTACCTGTTGGTGTTAAACCACGACAGCATCATATATAGTCACTGCTAAGTAACAATCAAGGGAAAAAATTAGAATAAATCAGATTTGCAGGAAGAGATTGGAACACACTACTTCTCCTCACTGCATAAATGCACCTTTTGCCTTGATCTTGAATGCTGCGGGCAACCCTGCTCTAGTCCACCAAACAGGTTCCAGAAGAAATGGAAAAAACACAGGGAGATACAAACAGCACAGAACAGCTTTCATTTAAGTAATGAAAATGTAAACTAGGATTCTTGCACTTGAGGAAGTCCTAATTGAAGGTACACATGATTCAGGTGTATAAAACTGAGTGCCAGGGAGAAAGTAAACAGAAGTTAATGGTTTGTTGTCTCTCTTGTTTAAATAAAATAAAAAATAGAGAACATCACATTAAGCCCACAAGTTTTAAAAACCTTCTTAAACATACCTGGAAAACCAATTTTGCTGTGGAACTCTGCCACATGAGGTGCAGTTACTGAAGCTTAAATGAGCTCAAAAACTGACCAAATCCAGGTGCAAAAGATGTCTGTCTCAGGTGATTATACCCAAATCTGTAGCAAGTGGGAGACTAATGAAAGAGGATCAGTAAATAGTTCCCTTTTCTTTCATACCTCTGAAAGCACCTGGCACAGGTTGCCTCAGTAATAATATTTGTAACATTGGAATGGACTGCCCAGGGAAGTAGAGCCCCCGTCCCTCAAGGTTATTTAGGAGATGTGTGGATGTGGCACTAAGGGACATGGTTTAGTGATGGGACTCAGTAGGCCAGGCAGATGGTTGGGCTTGATGATCTTGCAGGCCTTCTCCAGCCTAGATCATTTTATGATTATAAAATAAAATCAAATCATTAATGCCAGTTAAAACAAACACTAATGCCAAGAATTGCAGCTCCTCCATCAACAAGAACGCTTGGCAGCATTAAATACCACCATCAGTGCTTTCAGATTCCTCCTCTGCCCCTTCTCAGCCTCAAACGCAAAAGAAAAGGCAAATGGCACAAGGCAAACTGCAGCCTAATGGCTACGCAAAATACACTTTCCCCAAAATGAAGCAGAACACAAACTTACTACACTCTTATCAGAAAAGCACCCATGTTAAGAAAAAAAATAAATCTTCATTCTGACCAACCTGATATTATTTACACAATCTTCATGAGCTTCAGAGAGAGTTTTGATGTGCTTTGAAGATATTGGGTCAAAAAGCAGCACTTCAGTCTGTTCACAAGCAACAGTCAACACAGACCTGAAGAGAAGCAGAGCAAAACAGAAACATTTGCCTTTGGTAAAAGAACACAACACTTGTGCACGCTCAACTTATCTTCAATCCCTTCATTCATAGAAACACAGCTTTGTAATTATTTAGCTTGGCTTCCTCTTCACATTGCACAGAACCTACAACAGTGTTGTAAGTGACTGCTCTCAGACATCACATTACTAACCAAAAGAAAAGTGAGTTCTCTGACGAAAGGTGTTTTCTGAATGCGGTAGTATTGTTACCATCAACAGAAGTGATAGTCAAGGACATCAAAAGCAAGGCACTGGCACCAGTCTAACTTTGGTGTTAGCAGAGACTCGGCTGGGAGAGCAGAGAGGCTGTTATCCATGTTGTCAAATTAATCTTAAAAAAAAACAGCCATTGAATCAGGCTGCAGTTACTAGAATAAGGACATTCAAAAGTCTGGAGCAAGACTTACTATCTTGTTGTATCAACTAATTCATTTTCTGGGAACAGGACAACTGTTATGAACTGCAATATGAGGGACTTACTTTACTCAGTCTAAAACAAACAAAAAAAAATCCTTTTCTTCTGCATATAAGACCTCCATTTATCCACCCACAGCTTGTCATGGAGATGAAAATCAAAGACCTTTTCCACATTACGCATTATTTATGAATGAGATCAGAAAAGTTTGCAGTAAGTTCAGAGGCCCCATATAGGCATTGAAAACATCACCTGATTTCAATTTTGGCAGGTTGTCTAGTTTTCCATTAGCCTGTTCTAAGTTATCGATATTTATTTCTGTCGTATACATGGAAAGTCTGATTTTAAATACAGTAACACCACAGCAACAGTGAAGTTTGTCTTGAAAATTAATGAGCTAAATTAGTGAAGGCGACCTCCACAAAAGCTGTGATGTTCCCCCAGCTCAGCAACAACTCCGACCAGTTACAGGAAGGGGGCAGAGTACCCCAGCAGTCCTTGGCCAGCAAAGCAAGAGCATGAACAGCAGCACCCCATGGGGAGGCCAGATCTAGCTGAAACTGCACGGCCAGTCCACAGGGTCAGATCCTTGCCCGCCTCCTGGAGTAGTATTTTGAGGAGCCAGAATCCAACAGCACGTGCAAGCAACGGGAGCACAGCACAGCTCACCACAGTTGGCTCTGCTGAGGGAGGCTAAAAAGGAATCAGAAGTCACCAAGGCACAGAGGTGTTCTGGTCAGCACAGGTCAGAGCAGGTCTGCAACGAACCGTCTGACAATTAGGCAAGCGTAAACAAGGCTTAGGCTGCTTCACCTGATATTAAGGTAACTGAGGTCCAGCGCCAGTTTATGCCCAACACCACTTGTGGCACACTGGGACAGGGAAGATGTCCCTGCGTAACCACACCCTTTTGGCTGGATTTGGCTTTGGACAAGAAAGATCTCTGCTTTAGCTACAGGGCAGCCTCTCAAGCACCAGATACAGGGGGCAAGAAGAATGCAGAATTGCACCTTGTGCCAGAGTCCTGCACAAATAACCTTAAATCGTAGTGCAGTGGTACAACTACTGCAGGTGAAACTGCTGACACTGCTATAGGAAACCTCTGTGTGGGTATTTTTCATATCACATCGCCGTGGCTAAGCCAGAACTTTCTCAGCTAACTGCTTTACCCTGCAGAGCGGTGATGGTAGAACCTCGCATTGTGGGAAGTCTGCGCACAACCTGCTGAGGATCTACAGAAGACGTTGGCTTCCATCAAGACAGTCTCTCAGGACTAGTTTTGATAATTGTGGGAGCTTAACTTTACCTTCTCTGAGTAACAGAGGGGTCGATAAGGAGGCAAATTGTGGCACTACAGCGCCATCATGGCAAAACTGCCGCGAGGTCAGGTGCTCAAGGGAACTGGAACGCGGCTCCAATTAAAACTGGCTGAGCACAGAAGAAGGGACTGGCTATCGCCGGTGAGGCGGATTTCTCATAGGTGCGTCTGCACACCGAGGACGCCACCGAGGTCACCGTGTGAGGTGATCTCAGTCCCTCTCCATGCCAAGGAAACGCAGCGTGAAAGCCCCCCGCCAGGCGGGATCCCGCAGAGCTCCTGGGATGGGCCGGCTCCCCCCAGCCGGACCCCGAGGCCTTTGCCCCTTCCTGCAGCAGCTGCCCCGGCTCTGCCCCCCCGCCCCGCAGGCCCCGGCGCGGCCCCTACCCGTCGGGCGAGTACTCGAGGTTGAAGACGGCGCCGTGCGTGCGGGTGCTGAGGTACACGGAGTCTGCGGGCTGGATGGAGCCGTACAGCGCCGTCATGGCGCGGAAGCTGTCCCGCGCCGGGTCCACGGCGGCGCTGCGGCCCAGGCAGCGCCCGCGCAGCCACCCGAACAGCCCGGGGCCGGCCGCCGGCGGCTCCATGGCGCCCAGCGGCGGTGGCGGGGGGGGGGGGCCGGGCCCGGAGGGGGCCGCGGCGCTGCGGGGCGGCTCCGGCTCCGGCTCCGCGCTCATCCCGCGCCGCGCCGCGCCCGCCGCCCCCCGCCCCGCACCGCGCCTGCGCCGCGCCCCCTCCCCGCGTGACGCGCGCCCCCCAGTGACGAGGCCGGGAGGCGGGGCGGGGGCCGGGCGCGCTCATGTTGTCGGGGCCGCCCGGCCGCGGCCCAGCGCGTGGAACTCGGCGTTGGGGCGCAGCGCCAGGCAGTGCGCCAGCCGGTTGGCCATGGCGAAGAAGGCGGCGACGGCGCCGATGTCCCATGCGTCCTCGCGGTCGAAGCCGTGCGCCGCCAGCCTGGCGAAGCGCTGCTCCGTGATGCTGTCGGCCCGGCAGACGGCGAGCGCGAACTCCAGCATCGCCCGCTCGCGGGCGCCCAGCTCGGCCAGCTCCCAGTTGACGGCCACCTGCGGGGCGCAGCGCGTCAGGCAGGCAGGCAGGCACCCGCCCCACTGCCCCTTCGCCCTGCAGGTGCTCGAGGGGACGCCTGCCACCCTGAGGATGCTGCCCCCCCCAAAAAAAACGGAAGGGCCATGCGGAGGAGGTGCAGCACGTCCTGCTGACACCACGCTCACCTGGTCTGCCAGCTCTGGCTGCTTGGAGTATATCCGGTGAAGCGCTCCATGTGCAATCACGCAGTAGGGACACCTATTCGCAGCACTGGTAGCCACGATTATGAGCTCTTTGTCTGCCTTGCTGAGTTGCCCTAAGGGGAAAGCAAAAGATTTGGGAGGCTTTCTTATCAAAAATATCCACCACAGTACCATTGAGGCAACAGGGAGGCGAGGGCTCTGCGTGCTGGCTGCATGCAGCACAGCCCTGCAGACAGACCTCCAGAGAGCACGCAGGGAAATGCCGCAGCCAGTCCCTAGCGGCCATCCAGGCCACCAGCTAACCTCGACTGCTGCTTCTGACGCAGCTACTGAGGATGAGGGACACGACAGGG
The DNA here is from genome assembly GCF_964211825.1 of Aythya ferina. Classification (NCBI taxonomy): domain Eukaryota; kingdom Metazoa; phylum Chordata; class Aves; order Anseriformes; family Anatidae; genus Aythya; species Aythya ferina. Next base: position 85,040,222 of record NC_140299.1, read on the forward strand.
TAATAAGGATTGTACATGATACGAGAATTCAGAGAACAATGACTTTTTTTGTCAGGCAGAACGCTCAGCCAGTACTTTTCTGTACCTGTCTCTGCAGCACGTGGCTCAGGGCAGGGGGTGATCTGTTCTTTCCCTGACACATACGTTATTGCTTCTTTTACAGGAAAGGGCAGCGTTCTAGAATTTGCTAGGTAGGCTTAAACAAGTAAACAACTTTTGAAGTTAGAGAGAAGAAAGCAGACAGGAGCAATGAGATACCCTAGGACTGCGGCTTTGAGAACTTCTAGGAACCACAGCTTCGTCAGTGTCTAGCCCTGTGCCTTCTCCAAAGAAGCTCTGAAGAAGATGGCTGTACTTTGTTAGAATCAACACTAATCATTTTGACAAACAGCTTCACAACAGGACTGTGCACAGGACTGGAGTAACTTACCCGGCTATCAGCACTCTCATTCTTTGCCCTTTTTATCACATAATTAGAAACTGAGTATTTTGAAACCACACTTCACAGTGAAGGCCAAGGTCCCTCTTCCTCTCCACAAAACCTATGCTTTACTGTACCTTGCAAATACTTCCATAAAACAAGTGTCTTGCAAGAAAGAGTGTGAAAGATGCTAATAAAACCTCTTGGATGAAGAGGAATCAGAAGAGGACTTCTTGCTCTGAAATGGGGTAGTGCCAGAAGGTGGCAACTCTGTGATACTTCCAGAGAGATGCTGAAAAGAAAAGGGAATGACGCAAGATAGTACTAGCATCCTGAGCCAAACAGGATGGAAGCGTGGGAATGAGAAGGGAAAAAATATGACTCTTGTATAGTTGGCAGCATGGCTTCACTCCAGCAGCACCCCCAGAGAAGAAAGCTTCATGCATAGACTGTATGTATGACTGGGTGATCCGTAAGGTTCCACTCCTTGCTGTCCACAAAGACCCTGCCTGCAAACCCTCATCTCCTCTAAGCAAGAGTCTAACTCATGACAGCGTATTTTACACAATCCTGATCTTCCTTATGCACCTGTACAACAAAAACAATGAGAACAGGCACCTCAGTGGCCCACAGCACAGGAAACAGGAGGGGGGATGAAGCAGTCCTCAAACTCTGTTTTCTCAAGGTTTAGAAAGCTGCGCAACGTTCCCTACATGAAGCCCAGCCCGAGCTGCACTGCAGCAACCAGCCCTCCATTACCTTCTACTCCGAGGACACCCAAATCTCCCAGACTGTATGGAAGCAGCATCGGCTTCTTCCTGCTTCTACTGGATATGTTCAACAACATGGGTTTGGAAATCCACGGCAGTGTGTCAGGGCCCACAGAGTACATCCTCTCTCACACAAATTTTCTGTACGGCTGATGGCCAGTTCATTGGGAAGAACTGTTGTGAATAAAGAGCCGCAGGAAGCCTCAGCAAGGACCTTGGAATATCTCCCTTTACCTGGAAGCTGTTTTTATGCTGCGCCCTTAACTATAGCTCCCATCTGACCTACGTGGCAGCTGCAGTGTCTGGACACGTAACCGTGCTGATCTGGAACTTGACGCAGACACAGACCAGCTTTCTGCCTCGATCTTGGATCCACCTCATCTCTATGGCTATGTCTGGGGAATCTGGACTCTTGGCAGACTCTGGTCACCGCTGGCAGACCTACTCTGTTCACCTCGCTCAGGTAGTGAGACACTGTAGCACTGTCCATGTGCCTCTGCCTGTGCTCTACTCATGCTCTACTCCTGACACCTATTCCCATAGGCAGCCACCTCTCCTTTTCTGTTGAGACACAGAGCATGGTGTAGCAAAGTAGCTCAGTGTGGCTTCAGAGCTGCTTTTTAACCACAGGATTAAGTATGAAGATTTACACAACATGAGAAAGCCATAAGTACCTACACAATTCTTAACTCTGACAGTTGTTATTATGAGGTGAGACAAGGCTGGTGAGGGAATAAAACTGACAATGTCAGAAATGCTGCTTCTAGGACTTTTTACATCTATAAAGAGAAGGGCAGTTTTGAGGTGGTTGTATGGTTTACCTGTCTCCTTGTTCATAATGACATTGTAATAAGCAAAAAAAGCTCTGAACTCGTCAGGTGGGTGAGACAAGGCTTTGAAGACATTGGGCAGAAATCCAGTCTGTTCAAGGAAAAAGATAAACCAGTCAAGAACTGTAACTTAACAGAGAACAGCAGGCCACATTAAGCTTAGAGAATAATTAATTAGCACAGCAGTACTGAGCAATCTCCACAGACCCAATCTCTTTGTGCTTTGCACCCATTTATACATGACTAAAAATGTAATGACGTTGTCCTTAACTAAGTGTTGCTGCAGTTTCATAGCAGGGCTGATTGCCTTGCTCACTTCAGACACACCAGTATTGCCTTGGGGCAATATGACAAACTCCTTTTCAAAGAGAAACATTATCATCTGTTTCATCTCCCTGCTCAGAAGCGACAATGCCCCTTTGACTATCCTACAGCTCCTGGAGCTCTCCTCATTCCTTCAAGTTTACTAGACACAAGACAGAGCCAGTCCAGCCCAAACAGCACGGTGTAGGAGGTACAGGCACACTGAGTATAACATGCTGGCACAGTGACGTTCCTCTGCTTCTTTCTCCATTCTCTCCCGGGTAATTGGCGATGCACAGCACATCTCTTTGATGGCATGCCATTCACAGAGAATCACTTGCTACCTCCTACAGGCAAGAGAAGCTCTTACAGCGCCCACCTGTTCCAGCAGCCAGCATTTATCAGTATGGGATTTCAATTGCCCCTCAGTGCCTGGCTGCCAGACATGGTGAGATCCCTCTGCAGTTTTACTCACTCGTTTTTTTGTTGTGATTGCAGTAATCGTCTGTAGACTCTACCAGCGTATGGGCTGCTGTTCTTCAGGGTGTTTATGTAGAGCAGCTCATAGTGTAGCTCAGGTGTGCTACACTATGAGCTGCTGGTGTGCTGAATCTTTGCTACAAAGCAAAGATTCAGCAGACTCACAGGACAGGAAGGGATGGACCAGCTTTCCTGTGAGAGGAAGGTCTTGGAAAAGAGAAGTCTCAGAAGAGCTGTGGCTTGTGCAATGTTTCAGCATCAGTGAAGCATGTGCAACGTTCGCTCTCCGCAGCAGTAGGGAAGGAAACTCTCGTCCTCCATACTCTCAGCTGTGTGTTAGGCTTACTGTTCTGTTGTGCCAGTATGCCAAATGTGGTTCCCCATGTAGCGTTGGGTAAAAAAAGTCAAAGCACAGCAGCAGAAGTACCCTCTTAGCCTTTTCATGCTATCATCAAAACAGCTGCCACCACTTTTTTTTTCTCCAATTCAAACAAATATATATATATATATATATATATAATATATATATATATATTTGTAGCAGTGTTTCAATTGAATGCAGATGCTATCCCCAGAAAACATGCCAACATTCCTGCTTCCACCCTACACAACCCAGTCTGACACACTAGCCTCAGGGAACCAGGAAGACATACAGTGTTTACCCTGCAGAATTACCAGTAAAACCCCCATCCTATAGATTGGAAAGAGCTTTGGAAGAAGTGCAGCTCACCTCAGTCTTGTATCAGGATTGTGTTACATCAAAGTGTACGGGAACTGGTCTCTTACAATGTATTACCTACTCAAAGTTTGGATGCTTTCCACTGATGTAATTTTACAATAAAACTTCTTACCTTCCTTTCTACTTCCTCCATGAGCTCCACAATATCGTATGGCATGTCCTTCTTATTTGGCACTGGGTATCGTCCAATAGGTTTGGCAGAGCTATCTTCCGTGGTGCTGTATGCATGGCACAGGGCTGCCATGCGGGGCCTTCTCTTTAGTCCCCCAGCGGCTAGGAAAGGCAGATGCTGGTGAAAAAGGAGAGAGGAAAATTTATTATTTGGATGGACATTTATCGTGTTGGGAGCCTGGGAAGGGAGGGTTTTTCCTCAGCTATGACAGGACTGAAGGGCACCTCTGTCTCTGTAAATCACTCTGTGCTGTTAGCAGGCAGCTGGCACACTGGAAAAGAGAACCCAAGCCTCACTCTTGGCTTTAGCACTACACTGCTGAGTGGACATCAGATGAGCATGACATCCCCTCACCTCCTTCCTACACATTCGTCTCAGATGGCAGGCTAGCGCTGCTGTTCTGCATAGTCCTCACTATTCATGGATCACCCCATCTGCTCCAGTGCTGAACGTGAGGCATCTCACAAGCTAAAATGTTTTCTCCACTGCTCTTCATACAACATCACGTAAACATCCAGCAGTAGACCTAACAGATCTTCAGTAGCGGGCAGCACTATGAATAAACTGAAGACTTTGTTTTTTCTTTTCTGATCCACCTTTTTTACACCAGTCAAAGCAGCCTCACCTCCTGCAGGCCAGTAAAGTGGCACCAGATTCAGGCCTTTTTGTGGCCTTTAGTAAACAGCATTGTCATACCAAGACCATTGGAAAGAGTTTGGTACTGACAGGACTGTGTGTCACACTTTGAAATACCGCACTAATGCAGTAAGGTGTTGTGATCATGCAGTGTTTGGTAGAGAAGCTATAGGCATTTCTAGGTTATGGGTCTTGGTAGCTCTTCAGCTGTGTCTCAAAGCGCTTCACTCCAGCAGCTCTAATTTACAGCTGAGGAAAGTTGCATTCAAGAGGGGTGACTCCCGCTGGGTGAGCCTTAGGTCGGTGGTGAAGGTGTGGGAACAGCACCAAGGTGTCTTGACTCCCTGTACAGAGCGTACTGTGAGCAGTCTCCACAGCTCTTCATCACTCACCACAGCAATATCCAAACTCCCAAGGAACGCCGTGTAATTACCAATCATTCCAACAGCATTCCCCACAAATTTGGGGTGAAAATTAAACCTGTTAGATCATGCACACTCCAAGTGTTCGTTTTTGGCATGGGTGTAGCTGAGTTCCAAACTGAACTGTCAGTCCCCTCCTACAGCATGAGTGAGTCACCGTGATAACCAGGGTCATGTCTGCTTGCTGCTGTGAAGGATGACTCCAAAGCAGCTGCACCAGGATGCATCTATGCAGCACGGATGAAAATGAGCAGTACACTGCAGCAAGTAACTAATAAAAGGAAAACCATCTCAGAATGTGACTGCTGAGGCTAAACAGAAAAATAAAAATGGAATACGACAAGCAACTTTAGGGCTGCTGAAAGCAAGGTCTCCAAGTACGTAAAGATCAGCCACCCACACTGTTCGCAACCAAAGCCAGTCAGCACGCACCGCTACGAAGGCCGGACTGCTTTTCCCTCTAATAGCGGAAGGGAAAAGTGCCCGGCTCCGAGGAAGCCGTGCGTGTGAAACGGCACAGCCTGAGGAAGGGCTGGCAGGCGGTGACCGACACATTCACCCGCAGTTTGCAACGCCGAAAGAAAAGGAAAAGCCTCCAGCCGCGCGGCCCAAGGGCACAGGCCTCCGCCACGGGCGGCCTTCCCCTGCCGGGCGCTCCCGGCCTGCGGCTGCACGGCTGCCTCCCGGCCCCCGGGACCGCGGCCCACGGCTGCCCCGGCGCCGTGGGGCCGGGGCCGGGACCGGGACCGGGACCGGGACCGGGCCGGGGCCGGGGCCGGGGCCGGGGCCCGGGCCGCTCCCCCCGCCCTGGCGCAGCGGGAGCCGGAGACCAGGCCGCGGGCGTCGCCCCGGCCCCGGCCCCCGCCCGCCGGCCCGGTGGTGCCCCGCGGGGCCGCTCCGTGCCGGGCCGTGCCGGGCCGGGCCCGCTCCCCTACTCACGGGCAGGGGCAGGCAGCCGCGGCGCAGCGCCAGGCCGCGCAGCAGGAGCAGGGAGCCGCTCATGGCGCCTCTGCCCCTCAGCGGCCGCCCAGGCCCAGGCGAGGCGGAGGCGGCGGGGCGGGACCGGGACCGGGACAGGGACCGGGCTCCCCCTGCCCCCTGCCCCGCGGCCCGCTGCCGGGTCCCGCGTGGCAGTTGCCTGACAGCCCCCTCCCAGCGGGTAATAAATAAATGAATAAATAAGTAAATAGATAAACAAACAAATCAGCACTCCCAGCGGGTAATAAATAAATAAATAAATGAATGAACGAAAAAAAGAAAAATAAATGAATGAATGAATGAATCAGCACGTGCCCATACGGGTAGGTGGAAACTCTCTGGCAGGGTTGTGCCTCTCTCTGCGTGACCCCATCACAGGGGCAGCCGCCCCCTACAGCTACAGCGCTGTTCAGGTGCTTTAGAAACCTCTCCAAGCGCAGCAAGGCGACCCGGGACCCCGGCCAGGCCGGGGGGGGGGCTCAGGCAAGGCTCCGCGGCCCGGAGCCTCTGCGTGAAAGCAGCTCCCGAGAGCCGGGGCCGGCCGCCCCCCGCTACGCCCCGCTCCGCCCAGCACGGGCAGCCGCGGAGCGGAGCGGAGCGGAGCGGAGCGGAGCGGAGCGGAGCGGAGCGGAGCGGAGCGGAGCGGGTGGGAGCGGCGCCGATGGAGGGCGGCGGCGGCGGCGAGGCGGGGGAGGCGGCGGCGCTCCGCGAGGCGATGCGGCTGCTGCGCATCGAGCCGGCGGCCGCGGGGCCGAGCGCGGCGGGGGCGGGCGGAGCGGCGCCGCGCTCGGTAGGTGCCGGGGCCGGGGCCGGGGCCCGGTGGGCGCCGGTCGGCCGCGGGCGCTGAGCCGTGTGGCCGCCCCGCAGAGGAACGTCCTGCGGAAGCGGAGGCGCTGGGAGCGGGTGCTGGCGGCGCGGAGGAGGCGGCGGCGGCAGGAGAGGGAGCGGAGCCGGGCGCGGCGGGACGGGGGCCGAGGTGAGCGGCGCGGGGCCGGGGGAGGGCGGCGGGGGGGCGGCTGTGTCGCGGCGCAGCCCCTTGAGGTCTCTCGGCTCTGTCCCGCAGGGGCCGCCCGCCGGCACAGCAAGGCCCTGGCGGAGCAGCGGCTGCTGGAGGCGCGGGCGTCGGGGCCCCGGCTCTGCGTGGACCTCGGCATGGCCGGCCGCATGTCGCTGAAGGTACGGGGCCGCCGCCCGCCGCCCCTCGGCCCTGCGCGGCTGCGCCCGCGGGGAGGGTCCCGCGAGGAAGCGGCTCCGGGGCGGCAGCAGCGGGAGGGGGCGCGGCGGGACGGGGCGTACAGCCAGGGTGCGGACACGCCGGAGGCTCTCCTGGGCTGAGCGCCGCGGGGGACGCGGGACCCCCCTGCTGTTGGCCACGTCTCCACCTCGAGGCCTGTTGCTCTCCAGCACAGGCTGCCTGGGCGCTTGGCAGCCAGGGCTTCAGCGAGATCTGCAGGCAATGGAGCTGCGCTCCCTGCACCTTCCCTTAGCAGCCGCCCAGCGTCGTGCATGGCGAACACAGCCGTCGCGCTCCTGGCCCTGAGGTTTGTGGGTCACTCGTTAATGTGGTGCTCGTTATCTCTTGGAAGGAAACCAGCCGCCTTGCTTCTCAGATCAGGAGGCTCTACGGGGCCAACAGACAGGCCGAGAAGCCGTTCTGGCTCTACCTGACGGAGTTTGTCGTGGGCTCGTTGATCTATGAGGAATGCTTTCGCATGAATGACGGCTTCTCCAATTACTTGGTAAGGGTTTCTGTCTACGGTGCTTTTGAGGCCTAGAAGGAAAGGCTGCCCTATTCCAGTGGCTTGTGTTCCTGTCTAATGGCACCCTACAGCCATGCCCTGTGCAGGTCAGTGGTGGGCTGACCTGGCCTTCTGTACCAAGCTCAGTGGGACTTACGGATGTGACCTACACATGCAGGTTATGGTAGTGACATTGAGCTGTGTGTTGTGCAGCACACCCGGGGTCGTGTGTTGTAACAGTGAGGGGAGAAAATCACGTGAGACAGAGATTCCTGAATCTTTCAAGAATTAAAATCTCACTTGAAATGAGGAAGTTGTTTCTCTCTCTTTCTCAAACCATGTCTAGAGATTTTGATGAAAATTTAATGGATCTTGACGTACTCAATCAGTGCCCATGTAGAATTTTTTTTTTTTTCAGTTAAAAAAAGAAAAACAAAACAAAACATATTTGTAGGGGTTTAGACGCCTAAAAGCAGTGGCATCACTTTCAATATGCTTCTTTCTGTCTGGAAGCTTGTGTCAGCTGAACTTAGGACTAATGGGCTTCTCTTACTGTGTTGCATTTTCCAGATGGATACTACTCAAGAAAGTTACCTGGACCTGTTTCCTTTAGATGCAATTGTTTATCTCACTCCTGACTCTGAGAATGGTAAATATTTTATTTGCTTTAAGCACAGGTAACCAAGGCATAGGATTGATCTATTTTTTTTAAGCTTTTATTTTAGGAATATTTCATGCATCGTATTCCAAGCATTCGTTGTCTCAAGCTGCATGAGATATCCTGTGTCCTTAGATCTTATGCTCAGTCTACTCCAATTTCAATCTGTTTTGGCACAGGATGAAGTTCTAAAGCAATGCCGCTGTGATTTGCAGCAAACCTAACCTAAAACTCTGTGTAGACACCTGCAGTTTGTTATACTACCGAGTAGAAAAGTGGAGATGCAGTGGCAGTTTTGGATGCATTACAAATATCCCCTTTTTGTTTAATTTGGTGCTGAGTTCATTTTCTCCTCTCCCTCCATTTCTACCTGGCCCCATGTTCATGGAGACACAGATCCCTTTCTCGTTCTATGGAAGAAAGCAGCTCTGGTAAAGAATCTGATTAGGGTGTGTGTGTGTGTGTGTGTGTGTGTGTGTGTGTTTGTTTGGTAGGTGACCCTGACAGTGGGAAGCTAACTGCAGAGCAGATTAGGATCACACTCACCACATCAGCCTTGTGCCAGAATAGAAGTTATGAAAAGGAGCAAAGCACTGCTTATAGAGCTGCATCCCTGGCAGTCTGTGCTTTCGGTCTACGTGTGCTCTCCCCTTTTCACGCTGCCTGCAGGTTCAGGCAGACACTTCTGTCTTAGAAGCCTTGGCTTCCTGCACAGTCTGAGGGTGAAAGGTGACTGGCCACAGCTTTCTCGTGTAAGTTGGGCCTTGCCTGGAGAATGGTGTAGCGCATGACTTTAGTGTTTTAGGTGATGAGCATGTACTTATCTTGTTTCTAGTCCTTGAAGATATTGATCCAAAAAAAGTGTACATCCTTGGAGGCCTGGTGGATGAAAGTATTCACAAGGTGGGTAGTAGCCTGTTGGAATCTGAAAGTCTTGTCTGCCCTACATTCTACTGAGCAGACATCCGAGTTGCAGCACCCAGTGCTGCTGCTGCCCTGATTTGAGACATCACTATTGTGCCACCATCCGTTTTTCTCACAGAACTTCAAGGTTCTGCCTGGATCCAGCACCAGGCAGAGACCAGAACAGTCTGAGTGAAATGAACTCCAATACAGTTTCCAGCTTCATAGCTGCTTGTCCTCAAAATGATGTTCATGCTATAGATGTTTGTGCACATTGGGTACCTTGTTCCTGTTCCCCTTGCAGAAGCTGACTCTGCGAAGGGCACAAGAGCAATCCTTGCAGACAGCCCGCCTCCCAATTCGTGAGTACATGATAAAAGCTGTAAACACCAAGAACTACCACTCGGAGACACTAGCAATTAATCAAGGTGAGGGGCTGAGCCATGTCCTGTCATGTGCCTGGGTGGGTAAAGTTTACAGGCTCTGAGAGAGCATTTAAAATGAGCGGTGAGGGAAACTGGTAGCAGACTTCTCTTTTGCTAGGCCTTGTCCCTAGTGTTTCAGTTTTAAAAGTCTCACACTTCTCTGTATCAGCCCATTCTCAGGGAGCAGGACTGCACCATTCAGCTTTGCACAATTCAATGTGAGGAGGCTGCCCTTGCTAGAAGTCACTCAAGCTCCTAGGCAAGGGAGGACAGGCCAGTGTCAGCCTGAATCAAGGCAAGTTGCTTTGGTTGTCAAAGCCTATGCTTTTCCTAGTCAGAGCTTCCCCATCATCATCAAAATAGGTACGTCGCTTGCTCTCAGATAAGCTACCTTAGACATTTGCTCGTAAGATTTGAAGTGAAAAGGAGCACAAGCCCTATGCTAATCTACTCTGGCATCATCTATTCTCAGTTCCTAATGTTTTGCAGCCAGTGGAATATGTAGTATGGCTTGCCATGGATAAGCGTATCAGAGCATGGTACATGTCTCTGTTCCTAACAGTCTTTGATGTCTTGTCAACTTACTACAAGACCCGAAGTTGGCCAGATGCCTTGAAAGCTGGAGTTTCTTCTGGAAAAGGCTACGTGCTTCCAGATGCAGAGAAGTAACTGGAGATACCTCAGCATGACAATGCACAAGAAAACTCTTTTATTTTATGATGTTAAGGAGTTCTGCAGGGAAGAGCAGCAAACTTCAGATTTCAAGCAGAGCCACTAGCATGAACATGTGTAGAAAAAACAGCTCTGCTTAAATTTATTTGCATACAGACTTCGTCAAGAGTGACACATTCTGCCTCAACAGTACAATGCTGGAAATTACTTTTCATCCTGAAATGAAAAACAAAAGCCAGTTGAGCCTTGGCATCAACAAAGAACTGACAGGAATTCAGTTTAACAAGCATCTGCGAATGAAAATAGAGAATCTGTGACTCTTAAACCTGCAGCTGTTCTAAGACAGGGAGGAGAGCTTAACGGTTACTTCTTTCACCTTGATTAAATAGGAAGAATTACAGAGCACATTGTTGAATAAAAGTCCTTCCCAAAGAAAAAGGCAATGCTGTTCTAATTGGGGAACATGGGATGGGAAGAGATTCTGCAATGATTAAAGTTCACAGGTACACCATGTGCTATTTTCTTCATACCTCTTGTACTGAAGAGTTGGTGTGTTGTTGAAGCCTGTAGGTAATTCTGTGCATGCTGCTCACAACCTAAAATAAAATGTTTAAAGTCACATTGCATCCTTAAAGCTACTGCTGTGTTACAATTACCCGTCATCCTGCACTAATGTGTGACGTTTACTAACTCTGATGTTCCTCTTGAAAACGGTATCTGGGATTTGACTGCGCTCTGCGCAGAACCATGACACATTTTATGTCCTGAGCAGAGAGCATTTTTGATGCACACAAGATAAAGTTATCAAAGTCATTGTTGCTTTAAAAACAAACAAGAACACCCACTGTCAATGACTGAAGCTGTTGATAGGCAGTAGTTGTTGATCCCCATATAGGCTGAATTTGTCTTTGCAGGTGCCTGTTGCTTTATTGTAGCCTGTGGGCTCTTTCTGTTTGTAGTCATACTGCACTGCTCATCAGTTGTTAGTGCATAGTTAGGTGTCACTGCACCCTGCTAAAGCAGCAAGTCTGCACTTTGGCTTAAGTATAAGAGATTTTTGTCTTACTTATTCATCCCCTGAGATTGTTAGGCAGCAGCACACACACTAACTAAAACAACCTGCCAGCGATAACTGTCACAAAATCCTGCTTCAGTGAATATTCAGCTATCCTCCCCCCGTGGCTGAAGGCACTTTAGCCTCTGCAGCCAGGAAAGCAGATGGCCCTCGGGCAGCTTGCCTAGCTTTCTGCCTGTAGGTGCACAGTGAGAGGCAGCACCTGCACTGGAGTCAGTGTAGGGCTGCTAAAGGCTGCCAGATTCCTATGGGTGTTTTTCAGCATCTCCATGGCATGGGAGGTCCCTTAGGACTGCTACAGCATCCATGTAGTACCCACCTGCCAGCACCCTCAGCTGCCTCCATCTCCTACACTAGGGTTCAGCTGCAAGGACTTGTCCTTTACTTCAGAATCATGGGGCAGTCCTGACCACCCGCTTCCTGGGCACATGAGGAGATGGGGTGACCTTGTGTGGAACAAGGCAGCTGGGAGTCTACCTGCTCCCCTTTGCTGCCTTAGGCAGGCCCCTCCATTCTGAGCACACTCATCTGCAGGGACTGTTGGAAGCACCACCCCTGCAAACAAATTCCTAAAGTCAGAAAACAGCACTCGGGGACCTTTTGCTGCCTTCTTTATCACTGGAAACCTGAGGATGTGCCTCCAGCACTGGAAGGCACACTGATTGACTACGCAACTTAGAGAACGTTTACATGCTAACAGCTCATACGTAGCTAGGGATACCTAGCACATAATGCAAGATGAGCTATTGATAAGAAAGTTGGGAAAAGGGGCTTGCCTTCTCCAAGGGAGGCCAACATCATGGCTCATCTCAATGGCTGTCAGGTTGGTACTTCAGTCTTAGGACTTCCTTTTTCGGAAGACAGGGATTCTTAAACAGCTGATATATCATAGCGAGGGGGGGCAAAGGGAAGAAGATGCTGATTAGGGACTTTCTTTAGCATCAGCAAATGGGAACAGAAGATATGGCTGACCCGCAGAAACCATGTCAAAAGGAGAGGATATGGTGTATCCCCAGCCTGGGAAAACCTTCTCTACCCCCTTTGCAAAAGCAGTCAAACAGCACATATATATATATATTTTTTTCCCCCCCTGAAGTGTTTTCAATCACAAGCTCAGCCGCAGAGACTGGACTAAGCCGCCTGGGTTTCTTTGTCAGACCAGGGTGGACATCGATCTCACTCAACTTCAGAGCCTGCTTGGTCATCTCCCTGCCTGGCATGTTTGTAAGGACGGAGGAAAGGCAGACAAAAGGCTCTCTCCGCAGGTGACAGAAGAAGACTACGACACCACCCTGAGACTAGCCATCTGCAAAGCATTCGGGAGGTAAGGGACAAACCCCAGGCTAGATACATAAGTTACTGAAGTGCTCTATGAGTTTGCATATTACACAGTGCTTGTGTACACAGAATTACACAAAGCTTGGCTAGAGCGGGGCATGCCCTTCCCCATGGCCACCCTTGAACTGGGCAGTTGCCAATGCGCATAGACATGCCCTTCCATGACTATTTGCTGAGCTCGGGGTCTAAACATCCAAGGCAGGAGAGCCTGGTATTGCATGGAGGGAACACATCTGAGCTCCTCTCCACTCACCGCATCCATCTGCCACCAACTGGCCTGTCAAAACAGTGGGGGCACCCTGAACTGCTGCATGAGGCAAAACATGGCAGCAGTGGGGGCTGTGTGCTGGCGAGTGAGGAGCTTGGTGCCCAGGTCTGGGCAGCCTTGCCTGTGAAGCTGCTGGTGAACAGCCTGCACAAACTGGTGATAGGTGCCTACCACATCCACAAGTGCGGCCCTGAGCTCCTGCTGCCTCTGCCTGCACAGCTGGCAGTGTGTCACCTGGAAGCAGGCCACTGCCAGCTGAACAAGGTGCCCAAATGTCACCCTCAAAGCATCCTGCAGATCTTCAAGTGGCCGCTCTATTTTCAGAAGCTCCTTGCAACTGGACAGCAGGTCCTGGGAGGCTAAGCCAAGGGCACCCTTGCTCTCAGCACCCTGCTCAGCACATCGGTCTTGCAGGTGGGTTGCTTGGTTCCCTGAGAGGTTTCCCACAACCTCCTTGAGCTCTGTAGTGTAGGCCAGGAAGCAGGAGAAGTCTGCGGGGCTCATCTGTGCTTGGTCATTCAGCTGGCTGAGGGCTTGGACATGAGGGTCCCACACAGCCTTGTCCCTAGCGATGGTCACAGGGTAACTGTCCACAGAGGACCCAGGAAGACTGCGGTTGGTGGATGGTGGGGTGGTGAGGGGCTGCAGAAACAAGCTTCACATAGGAATGGTGGTTTCCTGCTCTCCTTCTTCATCAGGCCTGTGAAAGCAGCTGACATAGGATAGCTGACAGCTGCACTTGTCCATTCCAAATTGTGGTGGAGACGTCTTCATCATGGAAAATCCCCAAAATCTGGTCATGATAGGTCCAGAAAGTGCCTGCTCATCCTTCTTTTGGTTAAAGCAGAGGAAGGAGTAATTTGAAGTCCTGTGGTCTCCTGCTCTTTTCTCCAATGAGCCCAAGGGAATTGGGCCTGAGGAGATGGAAAGCCCTTGAGAAGGAGTCAGGGGAGAGTCTTTCTCCACTTCTGTAACCTGTTCTCTGGGAGAAATCTGAACAGACCAGGTCTGTTCGTGAGCAACATTTTCTGTGTCTTTTCTGGACTCCCCTTCATCCAGCCCATGTCTGCTTCTCAGCTCTTTCTCAAAGGGTAGCGTAGCTGAGGATATCTGCATCTCCTTTCTGACAACATCAACCTCTAGGCACCTACTGGTCCTCTGAGAGTCCAAAAGCTCTAGTGGAGCATCTATTCTCTTCTGAGATGGGCTGGGTGATGTTAGGTCTGATCTCGCACCAAATGAGAGCCAGGAGAGGCGAGTTACAACCCCTGAGGTGCTGCTGCAATCTGTTAACAGCTGGGTTGCATCTGGGAAGCCCATGTGATTTTTACTGAGCACTTTCTGTAAGGCTTCCTTGTTTATTTCTTGTCTGTTTTTTGCCTGCAATGAGGCATGGTCACTCTCATAGTCAGCACAGCCATCAAGGTTAGCTTTTCCTTCCTCACAGGGAGCCAGGACAGGCTTCTCCCATGCAGCTTGCTCCCCAGCAACAGGAAGCAGATCCTGGTCCCGTGTCACCCCATGGGGAATGGCCATGCTGGCAACACAGCATGAAGACGGCAGAGTACATTCATTAGCAGGGCAAGTCACCTCTTGGACCTGGAACAGAGGGACATTGCCAGCCTCATGCTTGACTTCCATCATCTCACCCTCCCCTCCCAGTGCTGCTTGGGCCAGCCAATCTCCGATGCTCACACAACTCTCAGCACTTGGCCACCCAGTATTTACCTCCATTGTGGGACTTCCCTGGACAACTCTGCTTTGTTCCCTGGGAAGGTACACGGGTTCCTCCAGGAACAAGAAAGGTGGGTATACAGCACGTGCTGGACAAAGGTCATCCACAGGTATGGCAATGCCTGCACTCTCCTCCCTGTGGTCACCCTGCAGGCGGACAGCTGAAATGGAAGAAACCACCAAATCAGTCACTGACTTTGTTTCCATGGTGTCAGGTTCCATTTCCATCATGTCAGAGGATGGGTTTGTGCTAGCCGTGTCTCTCTGGGCCTGGGTGGCAGCAGGAAGTCCTGATTCTGCATCTTTCTCAAAGTTCTCTGGGGATGGTGGATCTGGGGGCTGAGCAAGCAGTGGTGGTGTGGGTGGCCAAGTGCAGTAGCTCTGCAGGGAGTCTGGTAAAGCCAGTGGGAAAGTGACCTGTGAGGTATAATTGGTTTTCAGAAAAGATCTCCTCTTCCTCAGGCTCTTGGCATATGTCAGCTGCTTCTCCTTTCCATTCTTCTCTCTTGCTGTCTGCCTTGTCATTAGGTTTTCCCCCAGGCTGTAACACCTTGGTTTCTTTAGGATGCAGGAGTTGTCTATACCTTCCTGGGACATTATCTTGTAGGCTGCTGGCAAGGAAAGAGGATGCAAGTCAGAAAATGGCCCCAGGCAGCAGGATACAGATACACCTATGTAGCGGGCCAAAAAGCTTTTAACTCAAGTCCTACAATTGCAGACATAAGGGTTTGGCAACAGAGCCTGCTTCCTAAGTGCCAAAGGAAAGCCTCTCTTATTGCACTGACTTGGACCAAGCTACATCAAGAAAAATTTATTTGGACCTATGGCTATAAAAACTGAAGTAGAGGATCAGTTATGAAAGGAGCTGGATAGATAATCTCTCCCCTCGCTTACTGAAGTCGCTTGGTCTGACTGTAAATTTGGTGATATAAGCAGTACGCTAGAGTATTACCTACAGGAGCAGATTTATTAACACTGAAGAGAAGCCTCAGAAATTCCCAGCCTGGATATTTAGACCATAAAGACACACAGAGATGACAGCTTTGTGCCTGAACATTGTATTGTCACCATGCAAGAACTCAAAAGCCAACACTATTTTAACTACATAAAATGAATTCTTAAGTTCAGTTAGTGCTAGCAGAGCTGGTTAATTCAGAAAACAAGAACCCTCTCCTTGGTGAAAAAATACAATTACAGAGAGCTGTTGCTCAGCCGTAAGTCTACCCTCCCCATTTACATAGCGTGCCTCTAACCCCAGAATTTGTTTTGATCTCAGGGGTGCATGGAGCAATGAGCTGTTTTACTGCTTCCAGCTTTCCCAAAACTTGAAGAATAGCAGAGTGAAGGTAGTGCCTGACAGGAATATCTGTCATCAAGGTGTCTGCAAGTGCAAAGGCATATATCTTTCTTGCATTCTGTTTCTGGAACTCGTTACCTTTCCATCACCAAAGACTCAGCCTATACAGAAGGATGCACAGAACTTACTCCTGCAGCATGATGGCTTCAAGATCAGCCAGAGCCATACTTTGGTATTCTGGAATTCCTCCAGAAACCTGGGGACTTCCCAGAATGCCAAACTCATTTGAAAACCAATTTTTTTTCAGATTGAGTGCTTAGATGTGATGACAAACCTCTCTGCCAAGCTGCTGTTCTGACCTCTATATGCACGTTCACTGACAGCTTTGTAAAGTATTCTTTGATGAAGAGTGGCTTGCAGAGAACGGGTGTTCAAAGGTCTTACAACAGTCTTGGGAAAACTCTGAACAGCTGAAGGATGCTCTTTCCCAGAAGACTGACATGGCAAACAGGCATCACCCTAGCTTAGGAGAAGGAAGGTGAGGACAGGAGGTGACCTGCAGTGGAGTGGGTACAGGTTTACCTGCCAGGGTGTCCAGGGGGCTGAGGCTGTCTGCAGCATCATAGAACTCTTCCTCAGAGCTGGTGTCACCAAAGCCTGGGGGTGGCTCCAAAACGAGATCACTCGCTTCTGCTACCTGCTCTGCTCCACAGCGTGCCTCTTCTTGGGCTGACACATCTTTCCAAGGCCTTCTTCCAGGGCTGTGACTGATGTTGCTCTTCTCTACACTGCCTGCAGGGGATACGCTGCAACACAGGCTGTAATAGCCCATGGCATTTCTCTCAGATAGCTTGGTCCCTAGCATAGACACACCTATGTCCACTCCTCTCTCCTCCCAGGGGCTGTGCTCACATCCATGCTCCTCTGCTTCTGGTACCTGCAAGAAACAGAAGAAGTCCCTGCCTTTTGCCCTGCTGGAGCCTTCTGCAGCACAAACAGGAAAGAAACTCTCATCTGAGTTGTTCATTTCGTGTACAGTTGGTGTGTAGAAGTGGAAGAACTCTGGCCTGGAGGAAGAGCAAGCTTCCAACTCATCTTCCTCCAGTGCATCCATTGAGTCACTTGAGCCGCTTGTCTTAAACCCTCGGCTCTCTGTTTTGGCTGAATCTGAAGCCTCAGATGTACTGTCTGTTGTGTTGCCACCTGCATCGTGTTGGTCACTTCCTCCAGCCTGGGGCTTTGTGCTGCTGTCCTTCTCTCGGCTGTGAAGCTCTCCCAGCTCCTTCTCGCACGCACGAGGGGTGCTGCCGTATGCTGTGGGCATGCCCAAGCAATGCTCTGAGGAGGAATCCAGTTCCCAGGAGTCTTCAGAATCACTGCAGGTTCGAGATTCGTATCCTGTGATTTAAACACATCTGTCAGCCTGTCCTTTGCAGTGGCAAAGAGGAACAGCCAGAAAAGGGTTTACAAACTTGGTCACAGAGTAGGGATTCAAAGCCCAGAGAACTCTGCCTTCAGGTCCTCATCAGTAAACAATGTAAAGATGCAATCTGACCTGCAGGATCATAACCCATAAGTGGAGGCTTGGTCCTTCCTGCCTGCTTTGTCTGCTTTTACTGCAGCACAGTAACACCAAAGGGAGCTGCAGAAAAGCAGCCAGGCAACACGTTGCCTAAAGCCTCTGCCTGCAAACCCTATTAGACTGAAGTTATCCTTACAGGAGACAGGACAGCATGGCAAACAGACTCTCCTTCTCCTGGTCAGCAGATGCTGGCCAGAGGGTAAATTGTTCTGGAGGCTGGTAAAAGCACAAGTGCTCAGTAACAGGTTCAATAGCAGAAACCGCCTCCACTTCTTGGAAATAGATGATAATCATTGCTTCTTTCCCCCTGCCCAACATGTCTGGGGTTCAAGGAAAAATGGCAGTGACACTAAGGCTGATAGTCTCAACATTTTGTAGATGTCACTGTTCATTCCCAGGCTACTGTTCTAGCATGATACTGTTCTTAAGAGGGAATAACACCACCAATACTGCTGGATGATCCACCCACTTTCTCCCCATTCTTTGGCAAATTAACCTTCTTCAGCTGAGACACGGTGCGGTTGCTGTCTTTTCTCTCCCCAAGTAAATATGGAGGCATTCGCATCCACGAACAGTCTGTAGTAGCCAATGATGAGGCAAACAAGATCTTTTGCACTGTTTGATTCCAGCAGCAGAGTCAGCATCTTTTTTTTTTTTTTTTTCCAGTAAGGGAACAGAAAACAACAACGTTAGAACAGGCAAACATCACCTGTACCACAGTCTGCAGGAACATGCGGCACACTGAAAAGACATTTCTTCTCCCCCATATGGCCATAATTGTACAGCATTCTGTTTCTGTATGAAACACAGAGAAAGAAGAGAAATAATTTTTGTTGGGTTTTCTTTGATATTCTTGCTGTGCTTTATCAGCGAGACCTAGTAACTTTTCTTCACTCATTTGGTATTCTTCCTAGAATAGACTCAGAAGGAGAGCTCATAAGCCTTTTGTACTAATGATACCATCAGCTTAATGTCAGATTTAATTAAAAAAAAAAAAAAAAAAAAAAAAAAGACAGTGTGCATGACTCCCCCCTTTTTCTCTGTGCCTGATGCAGTCACATGCTGGCTACCACAAGAGCACCACTTACCTTCAGATCCTGTAGGTAGATTTTTACCATGCTCACTTTCTCAGACTCCTCTGTAAGCTCCACCCTGCTGATGTTTGCAAACTCTGCCAGACTTGTTATGATGTTTAGCTTGCTATTGATAATCTGGCTCACCCCATACTTGGCACCCACCAGCAATGCAACGTATGATTCTCTGTCCTGTAGCTGTAGGGAGAGAGGTTGAATCTTTAGCTGAAATCTAAGCAGGAACCCATTTGCCTGTGCTGGGCAGGGACTCCTCAGCCACCCATTCTTTTGTGGTATCTTTTAACACTGGACTCCCTTTACAACTGGACTCTAGCCAGCTGCAAAGGGAGCCCGCCCCTTGTTACTTACAGGCCGTCAGGTCACCTGCTCCTGGCCGTTCTCTTCTCTGACTTGGGGACCGCAAGTTTCCCTGTGCCCCCAAGGCAGGTGGCCCCAGAGGTGCACCAGGCATCTAACAGATCCAAAGAGGTGGTCAGCAGCAGCTTGCTATCAGAAATGTCACCTGGCTGGCTGTGCCAGATAGACCTAGTAAGACCTACTGGAGCTGGCCAGAAACTTCAAGAAGGCGTTTTTTGGACCCACCTATACTGCTCAGCACTCCATGAACTGTTTGTGGTCCATCATTCATTACAGATCCACATGGGGAGAGGCAATTAGCCAAGAAACCTCTTGCCTGAACAGAATTTTTTTTTACAGAAAGGTTTAAGATTGGCCAAAATATTTTCATAACAGTTGTTTTTTGAAACATGCTCAGATCTTAATCTTTGAATACCTTTTGACATTCAAAACATGGACAGATTTCATCTGATGGGCCAGTCACAAACTTCAATTAGGAAACTATGCATAATTATCAGGTAACTGTTTTGTTATTGACTTCAGTGGAGCTACGCTGAGTTACCCTTGCAGACACCCTGGCCAATATTTACCAAGAGGTCCCAAGGAGGGGAAGAGTGGTATTATACTAGAGCTCATTGAAACAGCATCAGCAGAGCCAATATTACATTTTCTACAAGCATCAAAGCAAAGACATGGAAGAAGGCTCAGCTGCTAGTCTTATGTCAACAGTGTAGAACAATATTTAAATATTCTTGCTTTAGATAGGGTTTGCTTTGGTTTAGAGCTGATCTTGTTCACCGGTGGAAAAAAAGGGTAAAACTACTCCTTGTGTCCTGGATTTCCAGTTATTGTCCAAGTATACTGCACGGAAGATGCACAGAGGAGGCACTGAGACAGCATATCAAACCCCAGTTACATTGATAAATAGCACTCGTACCATCAGGGTGGCATTAAAGATCTTCCCATTGTACATCTTCAGGTCACTCAGGATTTGTAGGTAGTTCAGACGCACTTGGACTGCTGCGAGCATATGCTTCATTTTGCAAGACAGGAAACATTGTTTAGAAACATGACGGAGAATAAGATTCGTCAGCTAGCCTATTGGCTAGAAGACATTCTTTTCATACAGGACACAGTATTTGACCAACACATAAAGCTTGCTTTCCATATGCAATAAATCTGAATAGGACCATACTATATTACCACAATTACCATCTGACAACTGCACAAGCAAACTGCATCACAACACACTATATGGGGAAATTAGGGTGCATATGCTGCAGAGATTACAAAATGAAAATACAAGGGGAGAAAAAAAAAAAACACAACAAGCAGTCACATAGAGAAGAGACCCACACAGGAAAGACATGCCCTCTTTGGCCTTGAGAAATGCTTCCAGTATTCCAGGAGGCACCTCAAACCCAGGCCACGCATACTACCTTCTGCCGAGGGTCCAGCAGGATCTGGTTCCGCTTCATATGGTAGCTGATGGCTTTCTTGATATCCTTCCCTCTCATGTTTCGAAGCAGAGTTGGTGAGATGAAGTTTTCAATTCCCCAGTCTCTCCTGACAGAAAGACAGGAAGGGGAACAAAAGAGGTCCCAACTGTGCTGTCCCACAGCAACAAGAGAACATGCTGAATGGCAGCCAGCTGATGGGGCTGGAGGAACATGTGGTCTCATGTAAAACGCCTGTTTTTCCACTGTTACGCAGGTAACAATCTAAAAGGTCAGTAAGCATATTGGTCTTGTCTGTCCTTGCTACGCGCAGGATGAAAACTGTCTTTACTTCGGTTACAAGATTACCATGTTTCAACATCTCTGGTCCCCTACACCTAAAAATTTGGCACATCTGTTTTGCTGAAAGGTTTACTCAACTGAAGAATTAAATATCCATCAACTAAGAACGGCATACTTGTCTGTACTTGCTTCTCACTCTCCACTGACTGCATGTGGTCGAGTATGTCTGGCTGTACACAGGGAATTAGTGGCACTGTATAGGGTGGTTTTGGCTCTGTGGTGCAGTTACAGCACAAATGCCAGTTACTTAATGATTGACCCACGACAATTTCTTAAAGCAGGGCTGGTCTTCAGGGAAAGTTTGATTTAACATCACTGGCAGGCAGCACAGCACACCTGCTGGTTTTTCTGTAGTTTTCCGGATCTTATTATTTCGCATAAGGACTGAAATTAGGTATTTCTGGGAAAGTTCTGGTGGGTGAATGGATGTAAAGTACTGACTGTGAAAAGTTGGTGATTATTCTCTCTCCAAATTACAGCTTGTGTATTTCAGTATACTGGCAGAAGCAGCCTTAGTAAGCACAATTAAGCAGGAGATTTGCAATTTGATGTCCCTCCTGAACCAGAATCTCTGCCTGGTTAGGGAGATGCTCAGATGTTATCATACCCATACTATTTAGGCAACTCAGCAGGTTAAAGACAGGGAGGCTCAGGAAGCTAGCTACCTTGCGTTAAAACACCAGGCAAAATGAACGGAGTGTATTCTCTTTGGGTCAGAAACAGTCTCCTAACCGGAACTAAACACTAGGCAAACATAGAGATGATGACACTATTTTTTCCAGGCTTACTCACAACGTAACACAGAAATTTTCGAACTTACTCAATGTATTTCAAGGATACTTTCTGTGGGTGAGCACAAGCATAGATTCTCTCTTGTATGTGTAGAGCAGCCAGACGTAACGCCACACTGCATTTCATTTCCACAGCAAACCTTTCCTGAAGCACATCACTGCAGCTCTGGAACAAACTCAGCTCAGTTAGCATGATGTCACTATTACAAAGCTCAAAAAGAAGTCAGGATAAGACCTCCTATATGACTAGTATGGGCCAAATAGAGGAAGTCACCCAGCTCACTTCATTGTCATTCTGTTAAAAAGCCAAGCTCGCAAACTGATTTAAGAATTTACTGCAAGTTCAGTACAAATGCTTTATTCTTATATGCTCTGCATTTCATATTCACGTAACTGAACTGGCTTAAAGCATGCTTCAGCATCAAGAAGAAATGAGTACTGGATGGGAAAAGATCCAGAATTATGAAATGCCTCAATTTCACCTGCAGGTAAAGATATTCGAAGGCAACTGGGTCTTCCTGCAGGAGGTCTAAGGGATCCTTTGGGACAAAGCAAATTCTGAAGAGGCACCGGTAGTCGTGGGATTCTCTTTTTTGGACCACCTGCAATGGACAAACAGCATCATGCCAGAACAACTGGTGCAGTCCCTCCATACATGCATACTGAGCACCTGGCTCATATGAACTCACAGAAATCATTCAAAGCACTGGCAAGTGGGATGGCTGCAGATCAGCCACTGTCCTTAGCAAACACAGGGAGATGCTTCTGTATTTATATCTTAGATTCTTTTTCTGGTTTTCGCTTCTTCCTGTGGTAGTGCCCAAACAGCATTTGATAGAACTTTATTAGTATCTACTGATCTCATATTTGTAGCATAAGCATGACAGAGGTTTCAAGGCCATATGAAAATTGCAAAGGGGCAGGTTTCTCTGCTTTAAAGTTTAGTCTTCAGATACAGCAGCCCAAAGCAGACACTTGGATCATCATCATAATTTCACTACAATGTAAAATCCCTGGGTTATATATTAGCATATTTAATTCTGGGCAAATCCAGTAAAAGTTAATCAACAAAATCTACACAGAAATTCTCAGACACATGCTTAAGGGATAGATGGTATTAGCTACCAAACCTCTCTGCATTACAGTGGATCACCAACCAGCAAAGCGTCATGTTCATACTGTTGACTCACAAGTAGACTCATTCTCCCACATAAGATTAGCTCAGAATTACTAACAGAGCTAGCAACATATTTGTTTCCTTGCTAGGAGCTTGATCAAAGTTGTTGTTTGGCTGGGTTAACTCTCTTTGACTATCAAGGAAACTGCAAATGGCTCAATACACAGCTATTTTAAGACAATTTCAACTGATCCTCTGTGTTGATGGGCCTGTCTGATAGGTGGCACAAAACATACTTGTTCCCTGATTGCTCTACGTAATCCAAGCCCTATCAGCCTGTGGGTATTGCTTTGCAAGTTCTCTAAAGGGAGCAAGGCACTTCTGAAAGCTCTGTTTCTCAGGGGGCTCTGGCTAATGCAGTGGTAACACATGCAAAAAGCAGAGAGAAGAGGGAAGCATCTCTCTCTGGAGATGGGGCAAAGCCCATTCTCTTGTGACACCTGCGGAGTTGGGCCTTCTCTGCACCTCACTAGCTACAACTCACTGGTATCAGTGCCCCCTAGCACGGCTGTGGGGCCACGCAAGGGGTTCTCCACACCTGCTCAATGAGCTCCTCCTCATGCAGCAAGTGGACCTTTGCTGCATTGTACTGCTCCTCCAGGGTGAGGGCGAAGTGTGCAATGCTCCGGATAGAGAGCTTCTCCTTCAAGGTGAGAACAATATCCTGGGAAGGGAAGGCACATGGATGGTCAAATAATTATAGTTGTTGATCAATACTAACACACTCAGGGTAGATGATTCCAGTCAGCCTCTGGAAGCTGTGTGGGAAAGCAATGAAAAGGCAGCGGCCAAACCCAAGAGTCTCCACAGCCAAGAACAAGCTTGCTGCAGCAACACAGCAGCAGATTTTTTAGTGGTGTTTCACAGTAAACCAGTGCCTTCCTTTCTTCACTGACAACTTCTGAACACAATGATCTAGACCACAGAGGTCTCAAGGTTAGAGAAAGCCTGTAAGTTCATCAGAAGTGGAGGTACAGATGATGACAGACTCTCTGTGATGCCACACGCAAGCTTGGTGGTTAGCTGCTGTGCTATCTCAGCAGGACAGCCAAGCAACAAAAGCGTACATCGGCCAGGCAGGACAGTGTTCAGTGCCACCCATGTCCACTGATGCTATCCAGCGGGCAATGAAGGGAGCCAAAGGAACTGCAGGGGAAGCATGGGAAGAACAGATGAAGGCAGGAAAACACATTATTTTTAGTAGGTCAGGAGGTCAAGGGAGGGAAACTGCAGCTTGCTAAGAGTGCAATAAGATGCAAATCTTCAAGATGTGGTAGACATCAAATTAATTTCCTAGAATTGCATTGCCTGGGCTGCTTCATGTCCAAAGTTTTTGCATTACAGTTTTTAAGTTTGGTGGTTTTGAACACTTTGTCACCTTCAGTTCAATTGCTTGCTGTTAACCATTCTAGCTTTCTAGAACTCTACAATACTTTTTGAAGAAAGTGAAAAGAATTGGTGAAAAACATTTTTCTCCACCAAACCCCAAGAATTTGAAACCATAATCATTAGTGAAAATCTTACCAAATTTGATGTAATATTTCAGTTATATGAAGAGTTCTGTTGGAATACTAAGCATCATGGAAATAAATGGGTTTTTGGCAAACAGAAAACATTATGAAAGGCTTGACTAAGTACAAACTGAAACAGAACTCCTTCAATGCATTCAGTTCTCATGGGGTGAGCATAAATATTTGACTTGTATCAGTTTTATGCAAGGATCTCTAACACAACAAAGGAACTTTAGAAAACAATTATTTCAGGAAGTATTTTACACATTTGAGTGTTACTGTGAGGATGCTGGTGAGGGTTTCACTCAACTCCGGTACAAAAAAGGTTGTTCCAGGTTAGAGGTGAGAAACTCAAGTCAAACATGAGGAGCTAATCCATCTTTTAGAAATAAATCCCTTGCAGGTGTACATTCAAATCCTTTTTCAACTCATGCCCCACCTCCTCACTGCCTCCTTGTTTTATTACACTTTTTTCTTTTTATTTGCTCAGCAAATGATTCTCACAAGGTTTGCAGGGACTTCACTGCATGAGTAGACCACAACAGTTTTGTGAAGTTGGGATGAAGCAGACAATAAAATTCTTCTTCAAGAAAATTTTCATTGCATTACAAATAAATTCTCCTTGCTTTGCCCTGAATATTCTTCCAGCCCAATTATCTCTAGTCTGGTCATCACATATCTTTCCACAGTGACTGCACTGCTGCAGGATAATACTTAACACTTAAAAGAAATTACGGCCTGCTATCAATGTCAACGAGCCAAGTTCATTAACTCCAACAGAAACAGTGAGCAACACTGCAGATCAGGCCAGAAAAAAAATCAGTTTTTAGGCCTCAATCTAAATAAGACAATTATGGAAAGTGTTGTATTAATGGCTTTAGAATCTGGTGCCTTGTACTTTGAAGAGAATAATGGTTAACTCATCTGTGATGCTTCCAAGCACAACTAATCCTAGGGAGGTGGTGCTGCTTTTCATCTCAAGGGGTTCATTGGTTTTCAAGTCCCTGCAGGGAAGATGTTTTCACCAATGCAGAAATGAGGCTGCAACATGGACGTGGGCTTCAAATAACAAGGCAAAAGTGCACTTGCTGAGCTCACACAATACCCACACCTGGACTCCACTCTCCACGTCCCAGACCAGGAAACTTTTTCTCCTTCTCAGGTATGCACATCATCAGTGCTGTATTAAACAACCTTCTCCTCTGCATTTGGTCATGTGGCTTCCTAGGAAAGCAAAGTTTGTGTGGACAGCTGGTGATCTGTCAGTCCTCCAAGCAAGCTGTCTTCTTGCACAACTTCAACCACACTTAACAAAGTTGTAGTGGTCTCCTAGCCAAGCTCCTGTAAGTTCTGTGAAAACCAGTTGCTGAGAAGAAAAAGAACCAAAGTAACGCTTCCCCTTCAGGAAGGACAAGGAAAATCCAGCTTGATCAGCAGCAGTTGGCAATCCAATTGGCACCAGCTGGCCAGTGCAACTAAGAGGTTGCAAGTTCCACTACACGCACTGTTGCAACTGGACTGAATAGAGGTGGTGGGAATGAAGACAGATAACCAAGTTACCTTTACAGTAGTGCTTGTCTCAAACCTGAAAGCTTTTGTCTGCCCATTTTCCAAGTATACCTTGAGAACGTTTGGCATACAAAGAAGAGAATTCCCCTGCAGAACATCAACAAAAAAGAAAACAGTAATTAATCATTAGACATTATGCCTCTGGGCACCAGGCTGCTCTGCCTGACACAATACATCCTAGTATAAACCATAGAATGGTCTGGGTTGAAAGAGACCTTTATAGACCACCTAGATCCAATCCACCTGCCACAGGGAGGGGCACCTTCTGCTAGATCAGGTTGCTCAAAGCCCCGTCCAAGCCGGCCCTGAACATCTCCAGGGACGGGGCTTCCACAACTTCTCTGGGTAACCTGTTTCAGTGCCTCACTGCCCTCACAGCAGAAAATTTTTTCCTTACGTCTAATCTAAATCAACCCTCTTTTAGTTTAAAACTGTTACCCCCTTGTCTTATTACTACAGGCCTTGGTAAAAAGCCTCTCTTTATCTTTCTTATAAACCCCCATTGAAAATATTGAAAGGCTGCAATAAGGTCTCCTAAGATCCTTCTCCACACTGAACAACCCTCTCAGCTTTTCTTCACACGAGAGGTGTTCCAGCCCTCTGATCATTTTTGTGACCCTCCACTGGACCTACGTTAGCAGGTCTGTGTCTTGCTTCCTGGGCTGAACACAGCACTCCAGGCAGAGTCTCATGAGACCATTGAAGAGGGTGAGAATCACCTCCCTCGATGCCATGCTTCTGTTTATGTAGGTGTGCTGGGTCTGGCTGGGATGGAGCTACCTTTCCTGCAGCAAACCACACAGTGCTGTGCTCTGCACATGCAGTTAGAACAGCGTTGGTATCACACTAGTGTTTTTTCTATTGCTGAGCAGTGCTGGCTGGACTCCCTCCAAACCCCACAGAGCCACCCTGCTGGGGGTGGGCAAGAGGTGGGAAGGGACACCACCAGGGCAGCTGACCTAAACAAAAGGGATATTCCATACCATACAGTGTCACACTCAGCAATAAAAGGTAGGGAAGGGGAACGAGATGGGGGGATCTCATTATGAAGACATCTCTCCTTGCAAACAACTGTTACGCTTATTAGGGCCCTGCATCACAGTCTGTGACCGAACATCGCTTACTGATGGAAAGTAGATTTTTTTTTCTTCTCTCTCTGCTTCCACACAGCCTTTGCTTGTTTTTTCCCCTCTTCCTTTTCCTTTTAATTAAATTATCCTTATCTCAACCTGTGACTTGTTTTTCTTTTTTCTTTCCATCATACCTTCTTCTTGCTTTTCTTTTGAGTTATGGTGGATTTGGGCTGCCCAGACAGGTAAAACCACCAGAGTGGATATTAGTATATGACTAGATTTTTGCAGGCACACACTGCCAGCTCATATATAATTTTTCATCCACTAATATCCTCATATACTTCTCCATAGGGCTGCATTCATCATCCAGTCTGTTCTGATTGGTGATTGCCCCAATTCAGGTGCAGCACCTTGCACTTGGCCCTTCTGAACTTCATGAGGTTCACATGGCTCCACTCCTCAAGCCTATCAAATGAAAATCTTTCTCTACTTTTACAACTGTCTTTTATGGCACCACTTATTCTGTAAGTATGTTCCCAGGACAGAGCAAGGGAAGGAGAGCCTAACAAATACCTTTGCCAGGTATCTCCGGCTAGTTCAACAGCTGCACATGGCCCAGATATGCCCACTGTCTGGTTCCCACATAGCATAGGAAGACCTGACAGATACAGAAAAGCTGAGAGCTATCCTCCCGCCTTATCAGAGAAGGAGAAATGGCTGTCAGAAAAGACATCTTCCTGTTACTGGGCACTAACCTCCCACTCTGACACTTTCCTCCCACTGGCAGCAGCCATGCCTTCAGCTCGAGACATACTTAAATCATCCATGCTACCAAAAAAGCACCTCCCTTGAATGCTCTGTGAAAGAACTGGGAACATATTATATTCTTTCTGGAGCTGTCTAGAGTTCTTCCTTTAGTAGAGGTTATTTGCACCTTCCTTCTTGTTTTTAGCCTTGTTCTTGTTCTTCTGTCCTGAGAAAGCTTACTCCTCCATCCTTGGACTTGACATTCAGCACATCTTTATGTTCTCGAAGCAGCATATTCCTCCAATTTTAAAGCAGTTCATTCTACTTCTCACGACATTCCCAAGGTTGAAAATGGCATTTTGAAGATGACCTCTCTTATGTTTCATTTGCTGTGCAACACCTTATAAATCTCACAACCTTAATTGCTTTTGATAGTGAGTCCATATGCCATGTAAGTACCACAAGTAAGAATATAAAGACACTTCTGAATTTTGTTCCTTGTTTCTCCACTGCCTGTTTTGTTGGGTTCAAACAACTTACAGTCACCACTGAGAAAAATGAGCAAACATTGCCACTGCTCCTGAGCACAAGCTCTAACTCTTTCATGCTAAGTAACATGAACACATCACATTTTTGACAGCCTTTGCTTCCTCCAACAATTTCAGAAAAGTTGTGCTGGTTTAAACCTAATCCAATATTTTTCTAGTAGCTCCACATATTGTCATATGAATATCACCTTGTGCAGCCAGAACTTGAAATCTATATATAAATTCTCATCTACAATTTAAGTATCATCACTTTCCTGGTCAGATCCAATTAGCTGACCAGAATATCCAGATGGGATTTCTCTCCTTTCATGCAGGCTCTGATAGACTACTACAAATTCATTCTGAAAGCCTCACCTATTGCTTAAGCGTGTACACCTCATGTTTTGTCTGGTACAAGCTTGATTTACTCCAGATTACAGCTAGGCCCACAGGTTCTAGTAATGCATTGACTGATGCTGACTTCATGATCCTGAGGGACCTGACTCTTGCATATCATTCAGCTGTATGGAAATACGTACTGCGCTCGTAACATAAAATGGAGGCTGGGTAGTGCTTAGGCTCATCAACAATTTATGTTTCTAAACATAATTGTTATGTTTCAGGTTTCAACTGCAAAAGGCAGCTTCTGGGTTCCTTCCAATTGCCATAGAGATAATTTAGTCATCAGCATTAATGCTCCATTAAGATCATAAGAGCGGTGTATTTACTGAAACAGGAGTCTGCAGTTTTTCAGGGCCACGATACATTTGGCCAGGGCCAGGAGGAGATAACCCAGGTACTTTGGCAGAAAAAGAACCAGCACTGACAGCAGGATTCACCTCTTATCTTTAGGGTTAGGATTTGTCATGCCCAAACTTTAGTCTAGGTTTACTACGGAGAGAATGGCAATTCAAGAGATGACTAGTACATCCCTTGGTGGCAGTGTCACAGCTGTCTAATGCTTGCATAAAGTTTACTTAAACTTTAAGTGGCAAAAGGATAGAAGTAGCACATGCAGATATTTTTCATTAGCCCTAATAAGAAAATGAAAGATAAAGCCTTCTGGAGATGCCAGCACTTCACCGAGGAGCACAGGAAACAAGGTGGGACCAAATGCCTGGATGAAAATCCAAGTCAGACAAGCACAGTGAAGGTACAGCCACTCTGTGGGTCCTGGCCATGTTGACCCAGCCCAGCATGGGACCCATTTCTTCTCAGCACACAGTGCTCACAGTGCCCGTGTGCAGCCATACCCCACTGACCTGTGTGTGTCCATTCACCAGCACTTCCTCTGCAAAACGTACTTTCACAGGGTTTGTTTTCAGCCTTGCCCTCTTCTCTGCAGTGAGGAACGATGACTTAGGCCCACCCTGAAAAGATAACAGCACTCAGTTGGCAGCTTGGCCTGTTGTACCCATGCACAGAAGGAGCAGCCCACAGTATAGTCATGGGTGCAATCACAGCCAATGCTGCTTCCACCACACCACCTCGCACCTACAGAAGCGGGAGACGTTAGGAGCCTCTCATCTTCCTGCACAATCCAGGCATGCTGCAGGATTTCAGACCTATCTGGGCAGTCACTGAGCCCAAACCCAGCTGCCCAATAACAAGTGGACAAACATGCAACACATACTGTGCACAACCAATTTCGCTACATATTTGTACAGTTACTGTGTTTAAGCATCTGCCCAGCTCTTGCAACGAAACCAGGATCCTGCAGAAAACCTGTTAACCCAACAGCTGGCTTGTGATGGGTATCAACACAGGATACCATAAACTGTCACACACAGAGTGCTTGAAGTCATAGACGAAAACTCTTCTATCAGCATATCACATGAACACAGCAGTGTATGTAGCACTGATGCAATTTCTAGAGCATACTGACCTATTGCAAGTGTTTTAAGAAAACTGCAAGGCTAAAAAGACAACTTGATGTCATCGTGCTGCTGTCACATAACCACAATTTCACCATGACACTTTCACAAGAGATAACATGAGCTTAGGAACCGGAACCACTAGGTTTTTGTACCAATAGGTCCCTCCTCTTGTAAACCACGATATTCCCTACAGAGATGCCAACAGCTGATCAGAGACAGCATCTCTTAGTATCCACCCAAACAGCTTCCAGGTGGAGCACTTATCACAGTCTCAGCAGAGGCACAAATGCCTCCCAGCCTGCCACAGAATCATCTTATTCCAAGCGCATTTGGCAAGGACAGAGGAAGAGAGGTGGGCAGGAGTCTCTGTGCCCTGCCAGCAAGTCCTTCTAGAGACTGCCAGGGCACAGAGAGCATCATGCCCATCAGCTACTCCCAGGAAAGCCTGGACCATCCTGTCTGGCATGGCCAGAGCAGCCACGTCAGAGGGTCTGATAGCCATCAGTGAGAGTTGTTACCTCTCAGCTCTAAGCACAGCTGCCTTCAGAGTGGGGCAAGAGCCAACCCCAAACCCAAGAGATAAGCTGTGGCTGTACTTGGAGGTGTCCTTAAAGTGACCTGCAAAGGAAAAGACAAAAATGGATTTGTGTCCCATTTGCTTCTAAAGCAATGCATAAAGGCCTGTGAAGGGTTTTTCCAAATCTCATAAAGGGTTTTTCTAATCTCTTTTTCTCTGAAAAGCAGTTGCATTTCCCCTTGCTGGCTGACATTCAAGTCTTGTACATCTCTCATTTATCTTTTATCTCCAAAGCTAGACCAAGCATTGGCAAGACTTACTGATGTACTGGACATGGGAAATCAAATTAATAAAAGACAGGAAGCCACCACTCATGGGATTTGCCTAACACTTTTCTGTTACTTTGGCTTTGTGCACATCTGTTCAATGCCAACACCTAGGAGACTTTGTGCAGGAAAAAGGTATTTAGGAGGCTTTGTCTTTAGTGCATTTTCACTGAACTGTCAAGAAACCTCATTAACCTTAAGCCTGAGAGCTCCAGCAACAATTCTGAAGGAAACCAAACATTTTTCTTTTTTCAAAGAACGGAGCTAAATTTAAAAGTCCAAACAATCAAACGAAAATAACTTCCCAAAATGCTTTGCTAGAGGGAAAAAAAAATTATCTCCTACAGGCCGCTGTCATACATCAAAAGAAGCCAAAAAGCACACAAACCCAATTTTGTCCTTGCTTTGCAGCTCAGCTTTTACCCACTTTGAAATCTATGTTGGCACACAATTTATGCTGGCAGTACACCCCTGCTGGTGATTTTTACACTGTAGGAATGGGCAACCAGCACTAAAGTTTGTACTAAAACTTGGCTTCTCTTCCCAAAGTAGGATCAACACCCAGGTCCCAGACCTTCCTAGAGATAGATCAGGGAAGCACAACCCAGCCGGCACAAGCAGGCTTGCTTGCTCAGGAGAGAGATGGAAGAGTAAAGAGCAGGGGAGGAATTTATAGGCCAGCCCTTTGCTCAGCTCAGTCACAGGGCCTGCTGAACTATCAAGGGGAAATCCTCAGGTGATTAGTACTGAATCCTCAGGTGATTCAGTACTGAATAGGCAGGCAGAGCCCAGAGAAAAAGGGATAAACATTTTCCCACAGTCAGAAGGAGTGCTAGAAAGCACCCGAGGCTTGAGAAAAACTCAAGAGCTTTAAAGGAGCACTGAGGGTGAGGGCAGGGTGGTGGTGGGGGATTCCACAGCCTCAGCATTTGCCTTACAAGTCCTGGAGTGTAGAAGGCTTCCTGACCCCTCTGGGGCCAAGACAGCTGTGGCACGTGGGTAGCACCCATGCTGCTCCTGGCAGGCTGGCACGAGACATGGCATGCTGGGTGAGATGCCTGTGGCCTTGGGGGAGGCCTCCCCATGGCCATGCCCTCCTGGCTCACAGGCGGCTGATGCAGAACCATGGCCAGGCACCTCCTGAGCCCTTCTCAGGATGCCTCTAGCTCCAAATCACTCACTGAGCCCCCCGCATGGGGCAGATTCTGTGGGGGCTCTTGCCCCCTGACCAGGGGAGCTGTGAGGCATTACCACTGATTATCGCTAGAAGCTCTTCAAAAGGCACAGGTGTGCACAGTAGTTCCTTGCAGCTCCCTCACAGCTTCGGCCAAGCCCATGCATCCTGCAAGCCACCCCATCTGCCCCACCTTCCCAGGGCTGCCCAGGATGGGAAGCACAGCTGCTGAGAGTGCTTGAGAAGCCATTTACCGACGTGCTGCGCAGGACGGTTAGGAAGAGCTCGTCACCAGCCTCCCTGTAACAGAGACAGATGCAATCAGCCAGGGTCAGCAGCTGCTCGTACCGTTGTAAACCCTGGTGAAAGTGGGTTCCCACACTTCCACTCTTTGCCCCCGTCCCCTTGTCCGGACAGGGTGAACAGGACCATACCTGATCATGTCAGCCACCCGTTCAATGGACATGTCCTCTACCATGGTGGAGTTTATCCGGAGGAGCTGGTCACCTGGCAGCAGCTTCCCATCAGCAGTGCTCCCTGTGGACAATTGGCACATTGTTAGTCATGGACTGGCAGACCTCCTTCCCGGGGGATGCACACTGAGCTCTCCTCTTCCCACCCACCACCCGCTTGCCTCAGCAACTCCCTCTGTGTGGCAAAATAAAAAGGGGCCAAGAGGCTTGGGGCCCTGATGTGAGCTGGTACACTCAGCCTGTATTCACACCACCTAGCCTGGGCTGCTCTCTGGCCACCAAACCTCTTAGCAACCCTCTTGTGCGTGCCTTGTCCATTGTCACAGTGCATTATATAGCACTCACAGGCACTGTGTGCCTTGGGCATAGTGGGGATGTTCATAGGATCTTGGGAGGCCACAGGATGACTGAGAGGGATCACCAGACTGCCTGCTACACCTCTCCCTGGGAGAGAGAGGCTATGCTCCTGGCATAATGATGGCCCTTGGCCACCCAGGAGAGCATGGAGGTCTTTTCAACCACACTGGTTGCTGGGAAGACCCACAAAGAGGTTTTCTGAAGACTAACAGCCACAGGACCCAAGAGGCTACAGAGCAGGCAGACTTCTGGTCTGAAGAACAGAATTGTGCAGGCAGCCCCTGGCTCCATTACCACAAGCCTACTGGTCAAGGTATTTTATTTCTCAACCAGACAGGTTTGCCCACATAGCACACTAGCACCCAGCACCCTGGCACACAGAAAAACACAGAACACAAAGACAAAGGGTTGGAATTAAACACAGGACTTTTAGCCATGGCCAAGACTTAAAAGGACAAGTTTCTCTGTGTCTGTTTTATTAAAACACTGATGCTTTCAGATTAGGAAAAAAGAAGAGCCTAACAAAAACCACTCCATCTACACTTTTTACCCTTGAATATTCAGCTAATTTAGTCACAGGTTTCACATGGGGGGATGTCACAGCCTACATAGCCTGCTGGAGTCAGAGCCCAGACCACTCTTCAGCTACCTTTCCCACACCATCTACCTGTCCAGCTTGGGCAGTTTTTCCTCTGGCTGTCAGACTGTTACCAATGGGGGTACAAAGCAAGATTTTTGTGTATCTATTAGGAAAAACAAACAAACAAACAAACAAACAACAAAAAACACCTTAGAAGCAGAGTTATGTCCCTTCTTATGGGGAAGAGTTGATTTGCTCGACCTAAGCAGAACTCCAGCTAGACTGCCTGTATCTAGCAGTGATCCTCTCTCTATTACAGGGCATTAAGCCCAGACAGCATTTTCGGCAACAGGATCTCACTGCAGAGTAAGAACTGTAAGATTAGATAAAATTCTTCCTTGGCATTTCAAATTCAACTCCAAAAAGAACTTTTCTTTCAAACAGCTTTTTGTGTCTCTCAAGATCAGCTGTGTCTGAGTGCAACCAAACAATTCATGGTGAAGCTGGCACTGTTTTAGATTTCCTCTGTGCTGTGAGAAATCAGACTCAATCAGTTCAAGCACTCTGCATGTCACGGGCACACAGGCTTTCTCTCTTCAGAGATCAAGGTTCACGTGCTAACCATAGGCATCTGGCAGAAGTTTATCACAAAGGCTATTTGGGACAGCTCAGGCTTCTCACACATATGCTTGTAGGGAGAAGAAAATGGTGCTTACCTGCAGTGACAGATGCAATTGTAAGAGGAAGGTTTGGGCAAATCTCAAAGCCATAGTGATGGAGGACCAAGTCTTTGTACACCGTGACAGTGAGCCTGACATGGCTGGCAGGCTGGCCTCTGCCATCCGTGGTGGCATTTGTCACAGGCAGTCTGCCACTGTGAGACAAGAAATTGGTGATTAATTAAGATATAGTCAGAAAAAATGTTATCAAAGGGGCTTAGATTCCACAACCCCCCGATTTCAATGGGCTGCACAAATATACATAGAGGTCAGAACTCTTTTGGGTACCCATGGGAGTCTCCATGGTGGGCAGGCCAGCAGTGCTCCCCTGGGCTCCAGGGAAGTGTGAAGATAACAGGCCAGCAGTACCAGGCAGTTGCAGCCACAACTCTTTCAGCCACCTCAGTCCAGTGGTTGCACGGAAGGAGAAATCCAGGTGAGCCCCACAGCAAGCCCTGACCTCCATGGGTCCAAGCAACACCTTCACCCAGCAATGTGGTGAGAGAATTTGCAGCTCTCAGCTCCTGCCAGGATTCCATCCAGTTTAATTTTGATTCACAGACCTTAGAAAAGCAAAGCAGATACGGGCCACGATCTCTTGCAAATGCAACACTGCCTTGTCCTTAAGACCTGGGCCAATGGCAAGACACAAGAGTTACAAGCCCATCTTCAAGAGAAGCACATTTCACATTGAACAGTATTGTGTTTCTGTAGGTATGGTTCACAAAATAGGAATGGGTGAAAGAAGGAACATTTGGCCCACTTGAAAATGAGGGAGATGCTTGAAAACACTGCTTATTTCTATGGAATGCAGTATGCATATTTTAAAGGAACTGTAACACTGAGCGAGAACTGCGACCTATGACTCTCCACGTTCACTGGAAACAAGCTTGTGCTGTCTCTGATCAAAGCTGATCAACAAATACAATGTTTACCTGGACGCACCATCCCGGGAGCGATGAAGCCATTTCGCTACCATTTGCTCTATTCGACATGCTTTACGTGTCTGGATTAAGTTAGTCTCCAAATCTTCCATTTATCTGAAAGTGATAGAAATCACAGGAAAAAAAAAATCATAAAAGATAGAAAAGTCTGAACAGTGCCTAGAAGATTTAACACCACCAACTCACAACTCCTGTTTCCCGTGCCTGCACTTTTGTTTTGTCCAGAGTGGTGGTTATACTGCATTAAATTCTCATAGCAGAGAACAACCTAGTAGTCTCTGCAGTCCTTTCTCAAGGTATCTGGATCCTGCAATTTGTTCTCTCAGAAAGGGAAAACTGAGCTTTCTTATGACTATGGGAAATGCCTGGGATCTCCAATTAATGTGGTCCTGCCCAGGACCACATCCAGATGGTTTTAAATATCTCCAAAAAGGGAGACTCTAAACCCCTCCGGGCATCCAGTGCTACTACTGCTCAGTTGAAAAGTGCTTCCTGATGTTCACTGGGAACCTCCCGTGTTTCAGATTGTGCCCACTGCCTCTTGTCCTGGCACTGGGCAGCACTGAAAAAGATTCTGGCTCCATCTTTGCACCCTCCATTCAGGTATTTATACATATTGAGATTTCCTCTCAGGCACTCTGTTTTCCAGCCTGAACAGTTTCAGCTCTCTCAGCCTTTCCTCATAAGACAGACGCTCCATTTCCTTTATTGTTTTCATGACCCTTTGCTGGATATTCTCCAGCAGCTCCATGAATGCCCTGGGGAACACAGAACTGGACACAGCGCACTAGGTGTGGCCTCTCAAGTGCTGGAGAGACGGGAAGGATCACCTTCCTCGACCTGCTTGGCAATACTTTCTTTCTCTAATGTAGCCAAGAGTACAGGTGGCCTTCTTTACAGTGAAGGCTCATTGCTGGCTCATGTTCAACTTGGCGTCCACCAGGCCCCCTAAGCATTTTCTGCCAGGTTGCTTTCCAGCTGGGTGGCCCCCAGCATGTCCTGGTGCCCAGAGCTGGTTTTCTCCAGGGGCAGAACTTGGCACTTCCCCTTATTGAACTCTGGGAGGCTCCTAACCCAACAGCACATTTCTCCAGCCTGTAAAGGTCCCTCTGAATGGCAGCATGACCCTCTAGCCTATCAGCAACTCCTCCTGGTTTTGTCATCTGCAAACTTGCTGAGGGTACACTCTGCCCCATCATCCAGATCATTAATGACAACACTAAAACAGGACTGGACCCAGTATTGACCCCTAGTATACAGCGCTAGTTACTGGCTTCCAACGTGAACTTCCAACTCTGGGCCCAGCCATTCAGCCAGTTTTTGATTCACGTCACTGTCTGCCCATCTTACCTGTACATCAGCAGCTTCTCTATGAGGTTCTCATGGGGGGCAGTGTCAAAAGCCTTAAAAAGTCCAGGTAGATAATGCCCACTGCTTTCCCCTCATCCATCAGGTTGGTCATTTCATCATAGAAGCTTATCATATTAATGAAGCATGACTTCCCCAATGTGTATCCATGCTCGCTCCTGCTGATGATTTTCTTGTCCTTCAAGAATTGACCCTTGACTGCCTTCGGAAGGCAGATAACTAGTATATCACCTCATTGTGAGGGGTTTCCTGGGATTAATATAACCACAGAAATTAAACGTAGAGCAGTAAGGAAGCAGAAAACTGAGTGGCCAGTGCAAGCTTCTGCACATAGCTCACAAACTTAAATTGAGTTCATAAATGATCTCAAATGAATTTCTCTAAATGAAGTCCATAAACTTAAACCTGTCTCTGGTAAAACTGATCTAGAGTACTGATGTCTACTAATGCTAGAACTCTGAACATATGTGGTTCCAGAAATAATCAGTGAAGTGAATGGCTCATTCTGGATCTTCTAATTAAAAGTTCTAGTTAAGCAATATGAAAATGGTCACTCAGCCAACCTGTTCCTTGTGCTTATACCTCCTACTGTGAAACCTATGGGATGGGGTGTGACACAAGCAACGTGGTGAAAAAGTGCATCTACCAGGGTAGTAAGGAATGACTCCCAACCCTCCAAAATAGGTTCTGTGAAAAAGGTTAGGCAGTCAAAGACCCAAATGAAGTGCTGTTATACACAAATGCACACAGTATGTGGTAACAAACAAGAGGAGCTGATAGCCACTGCCCAGCTAGAAAACTGCAATTTGATTGCTGTCACAGAAACTTGATGGCATGAATCAAATGACTGCAGTGCAGCAAGCAATGGCTATAAACCATTCAGAAGGGATAGGCAAGGAAGGAAAGGTATGGGAAATGCCCTATGCAAAAAATGGAACTGGCTGCACAGAGAACAGCAACGCACAGATTGAGAGCTTATGGATGAAAAACAGAGACTAAGCCAACAAAGGAAAATTTGTGGTTTATATCTACTACAGGCCACTCAATCAAGGAGAGGATGCTGAGAGGAGTTCTTTCTTCAGCAACAGTAAATATCATGCTCACAGGCCCTGACCCTGCTAGGGGACTTCAACCAACCTGATATCTGCTGGAAAAGTGGCACACCAAACTGCAAGCAGTCAAGGAGACTATTGTAGTGTGTTGAGAATAACTTCTTAGTACAGATGATGGGAAGACCAACAAGAAGAGAGATGTTGCCAGACCTGTTATTCACCAATGTGGAAGAATTTACGGGACAGCTCAAGACTGCAGGTAGCCTGGCCTGTAGTGAACATGCCCTGGCAGAATTCTCAATCTTGAGCGATACAGGATAGGCAAAAAGTAGAGTTAACACCCTAAACCTCAGAAAGACAAACTTTAGGCTGTTTAGGGGACTAGTTCATGGGATCTCTTGGGAAACTGCCCTAAGAGATGAAAGGGAGAATGAGAGCTGGGAGATATTTAAAGACATTTTTCTTCGGGCACAAGAGCTCTCAATCCTGACATGCAAGAAGTCAGGCAGGGAAGACAGGAGACCAGTTTAGCTAAGTCAAAACCTCTTAGCCAAACTCAAAGCAAAAACAAAGTGCAGAGGCAGGAGATACACATGCTGGAAAGATTATAGAGAGATGGCCTGAGAACACTGGAAGTGTACCAGGAACCACAAGGCACAGATGGAGCAGAACTTGGCCAAAGATGTGAAAAAATAATCCAAAGGTTTCTTCAAGTACACAGGACAACAAAGATAGATAAAAAACTGTGCACCCCACAATGAGTGGTACAGGAGACCTGCCTACAATCAACATGGAGAACTCAACTTCTTTGCCTCAATCTTCACCAGCAAGCTACATCACCCAAGTTGCAAAATCCAAATACAGGTACTTGGAGAATGACATAATGCTGATGCGCCAGGGGAGTTTTAGGTTGGATCTTAGGAAGAACTTCTTTACTGAAAGGGTTGTTAGACATTGGAACAGGCTGCCCAGGGAAGTGGTGGAGTCACCATCCCTGGAAGTCTTGAAAAGACGTTTAGATAGACGTTTAGATAGTCTTTAATAGACGTTTAGAGCTTAGGGATATGGTTTAGTGGGAACTGTTAGTGTTAGGTCAGAGGTTGGACTCGATGATCTTGAGGTCTCTTCCAACCTAGAAATTCTGTGATTCTCAACATTTTTGGAGATGACATCAAGTTGTGTAATGCAGTTGACATGCTGTACAAAGGGATAGCATCCAGAGGGACCTTGGCAAGCTTAAGAGGTGGGCCCGTGCAAACATGAGGTTCACCAAGGTCAAGTGCAAGGTCCTGTGCCTGGGTTGGGACAATCCCAAACATGAATACAGACTTGGTTACAAGTGGATCTTGCAACCCATGAAGCCAGCTACATCCTGGGCTGCATTAAAAGCAGCATGGCCTGCAGGGTGAAGAAGGTGATTCTCCCCTTCTGCTCTTCTCTCGGGAGACCCCGCCTGGAGCCCTGCATCCAGCTTTGGTGCCCCCAGCACAAGAAGGACAGAAACTTGTTAGAGCAGGTCCATAGGAGGGCCACAAGAATTATCTCTGATCGTCCAAAGGGCTGCTCTCATCCTCTAATCTTCCGATGGCTGGAACACCTCTCCTACAAAGACCGGCTGAGAGAGCTCGGGTTGCTCAGCCTAGAGAATAGAAGGCTCTGGAGAAAACTTACACAAGCCTTCCAGTACCTAAAGGGGTAAAGACAGGGAGGGACTCTTTAGCTGGTAGTGTAGTGACAATGGGCAATGGTTTTAAACTCAAAGAACGTAGATTTAGATTAGATATTAGGAATAAATTCTTTAATACGAGGGTGGTGACATATTTGAACAGGTTGCCCAGAGAAGTCGTGGATGCCCTATCCCTGGAAGTGTTTAAGGCCAGGTTGGATGGGACTTTGAACAAACTGGTCTAATGGAAGGTGTCAAGTGGAAGGTGTACTTGCTCACAGCAGGGGGACTGGAACTAGATGATCTTTAAGGTCCCTTTCAATCCAAAGCATTCTGTGATTGTTTTAGTCCTACTGAAATGAAGAACTGTGGCACTGAGATCCTCTGGCTCAGATTTATTTAACTCATTATGACTTTAATTGCACCTAAAAACGTTTAAAAAAAAAAATGCTGTTTCTTTCGAAGATGTGAAGGTCAGGTCAGCTTCCAGACCCCTAAACATAATCTGCCAGTCTACCTCTGCTCTACAAAGCCGGCTCATTAGTAATTTTAATATCATACCTTCCAAGTTACAGAAAGCCTGTAGCCACCATTCTCATTACTTGTTCAAATGCTGTAAAGAACTGTGGGCTGCAGGTGGACCAAATGCAAAATGAATCAGAAAATATGTTTGCATCTACAAAAAGTTATAAATAATATCAACACTTCGTATTTCAAATATTGACAAAGAAACAATCACCTTTCACACTGTCTTCCACTCAATCTGCAAGATTTGTAAGTCCTCAGCTCTTGATCTTCTGCTCAGACAGTAAACTCAGCACATCAGGGATATTCTTTGTTATGCTGAGATGACAGCAGCTGCTGATCCATGGCAGAAGCTCTGCTGCAAGAGAAACATTAGTAAGTGAATATCAGAATAACAAGATATAAAAGAGATGCTTGGAAGCTGACAGAAATGAGGCATGAGACATTTTGTCTGAACACAAGCTGGATCTCTATTCCTCTTCACATTTTCCACTCACTACATTCTTCCTAACAATGATGAAAGGATGGGACCAATATTTGTTGATTTCTCTTTTGCTTCCCCGGAAGCTGTTTTGGCCCCTTTCACTACCCAACCACATAGCAATGGACAGAAAAGAGGGTCATAAAATTCAACCCTTCATTTCTTTCATGAGCATTTTTTTGGCTGCTCTTTCTTATGCAGCACAATCAAAAAGTGATTCTAGCCACACTGCTCCTACACCTGCCTCTGAACAGCATCTTTGAGCTGAAATGAGCATCCTTGCAATCAAACAGTACTTTCTGAAGGAAGAAATAGATTATTGGATAGGAAATCTGGCCTCTTTCCAGATGGGTGACTGGGAAATAATCATAGCACAAGTACAAGCATAGCAGTTCTGCAGCCAGGAAGACATAAATCGGACATTTCAAGCCAAGGCCTAATCATTCATCATCTACACTTAACATCATTCTTTCAGTCAAAATATTTCACCTTCTCTGTCTGTAGGCAGCCCTAGACACTGTTACACGTGTGTCACAGTGTGGCCGCTCCGTCCTCTATCCCTGCCCCTTATATTTTTCTTCTTTGCAGAAAGGACAGACTTTCCCTTCCATACTTGTGCTGCCCTTCATAAAAAAATGATTTCTGGAGGAAGTCTGAGTCCACATGACAAGGACAAAAATCTTGAAGAATGAACACAAACGCTCAGAAACCCTTGATGGAATATAAAAGAAGAAAAAAAAAATCACTCTTCTTCCTGTAAAACATAACGTTTGAGATAGGCATCTTAAAAGAGAATGCTTTGGCAGTTATTTCCTTATAGCAGTGCAAAACTCAGTGCAGTAGGGTTTGTTTTCTTTCTCAGGGTATCCCCTGGGCATGCAGGCACCTACACGTGCTGTGTGTGAAAATGTTATCCATCCCTTTGCATGTACAAACCAAGCTTGTGTGACTGGCACCTCCTCTTTGTTTCAAAACATCCCCAGAAAAGCTCTCACCGGAGTCTTTTTCCCACTTGCACCTGCCATTTTGAAACGTTTTTGGATCAAGTCCTCAAACACATCATGGAACTGCTTGACTGGACCAGAATCATAATACCAAAAGATCCTTAAACTTTGTTAGAGGAAAACAAGACTTTGAGGAAAGCAAAGAACTGCACAAACAGAAACAGTTGAAATAACCTGTCATAAAACATCTCTAGATGTGTTCCAGCCTTACTGCCACTGACCTGAATCACAGGTCTTCTAGAAACATCATTCTCAGTGATGACTACAATACAATCAAAATAGCGCACCCTTTCCTTCCCCAGTTCAATAACATATACTGACAAAGAGCTTCTTCGACCTCCCAAGAGGGAGGCTTAAAGAGCTTCTTTAAGGCTTCTTCAACCTCCCAACCTCAGGCCAGCTTCCTAGTCACTCTGCAACAATGCTTGCAGGCAGAGATTATCATGGAAGTACATAGTTCAGGCACCTAAGCTCCAGCTAATACTGTGCAGCCCTGACATGAAACCTTGCCATGCTGAGCTGAACTGTATGACCATGGAAGACACTGAAACCTTGCCTCTGGCCACCCTAGCATGCCATGGACCAAATACTAGCAGCAACCTCCACAGCAGCTGGGGTGTTGAAAATACAGGCAAATAAGATTTAATGTCAGTCACTGCCATGATCCAAAGCATAAATACAGCGCTTTGTGTTGGTTCTGTCTATTTTTCATTTAAATCAAATCTCTCTTTTTGTGCATGATCAAAACCTGAATACTAGGTTAGATCTTTAAAAAAAAGCTGTATGTTGTCCCTCAGGAGCAGCTCAAAGTTCCTAAAATAACCTCTTGTCCTCTTCCCAATTGTCCTTTATGGGGCTGTTGAGTCTCACAGAAGGTGCAAGACTGCTCCATTCATTGAAGCTAATTAGGCCTCAGCATCTTTTCATATCCTTTGAATCACAGAATCACAGAATTTCTAGGTTGGAAGAGACCTCAAGATCATCGAGTCCAACCTCTGACCTAACGCTAGCAGTCCCCACTAAACCATATCCCTAAGCTCTACATCTAAACGTCTTTTCAAGACTTCCAGGGATGGTGACTCCACCACTTCCCTGGGCAGCCTGTTCCAATGCCTCACAACCCTTTCAGTAAAGAAGTTCTTCCTAACATCTAACCTAAAACTCCCCTGGCTCAACTTTAGCCCATTCCCCCTCGTCCTGTCACCAGGCACGTGGGAGAACAGGCCAACCCCCACCTCACTACAGCCTCCTTTAAGGTATCTGTAAAGAGCAATAAGGTCGCCCCTGAGCCTCCTCTTCTCCAGGCTGAACAAGCCCAGCTCCCTCAGCCGCTCCTCGTAGGACTTGTTCTCCAGGCCCCTCACCAGCTTCGTCGCCCTTCTCTGCACCCGCTCAAGCACCTCCATGTCCTTCTTGTAGCGAGGGGCCCAAAACTGAACACAGTACTCGAGGTGTGGCCTCACCAGAGCCGAGTACAGGGGGACGATCACCTCCCTAGCCCTGCTGGTCACACTGTTCCTGATACAAGCCAGGATGCCGTTGGCCTTCTTGGCCACCTGAGCACACTGCTGGCTCATATTCAGCCAACTATCCACCATCACTCCCAGGTCCTTCTCTGCCTGGCAGCTCTCCAACCATTCCTCTTCCAGCCTGTAGCTCTGCTTGGGGTTATTGCGCCCCAGGTGCAGGACCCGGCACTTGGCCTTGTTGAACTTCATGCAGTTGACCTCAGCCCATTGGTGCAGCCTATCCAGATCCTCCTGCAGAGCTTTCCTACCCTCAAGCAGATCGACACATGTGCATAGCTTGGTGTCATCTGCAAGCTTACTGAGGGTGCACTCAATGCCCTCGTCCAGATCATCGATGAAGATATTAAAGAGGACTGGCCCCAGCACCGAGCCCTTTGATGGACGGCTAACTTCCTGATCAGATCTCTTGGTCTTCAACGTAATCCTAATGATGTTGAACTTCAGTAGCTCCCCTGGAAAAGGAGCAGAGGTGTCTCTGCCTTGCATGCAGTGCTATGGGGATACTGTGCTCTACAGCAGTGAAAGCCACTAGAGAATGAGCTGTGAAAAAACATGACACGGCTGTGCACTTCAAGATGTCTTCTGCTTTTGCCTTCTCGTGGCAGAGACACAGCAATATAAACAAGTCCACAGTCCTGCTGGTATCCAAACTGCAGCTATTCCTGCTAAAAAGGCTTGTGCAGGAGAATTTTACCTCCAATGTAGCTGGCAACTGATCCTCAGACAGTGCAGTTTGGAGACAAAGTGGAGCTGCTCCCTGCACAGGCTACCCAAACTCGTTAAGGCCTGCTATTCCCTAGAGACCAGTCACCTTCTACGTGCTGCCATCACAAGCTCTAAGCAG
Source organism: Aythya ferina (assembly GCF_964211825.1). Lineage (NCBI taxonomy): Eukaryota > Metazoa > Chordata > Aves > Anseriformes > Anatidae > Aythya > Aythya ferina. The sequence goes on from NC_140299.1 coordinate 85,083,724, forward strand.
AAACTGCAGCAGCAGAGTGTTTTCTTGTGCAACGTGGCTGATCTTGGTTTGGAGAACAGCCCAGAAACACTCTAGCTTACACTCAGCCTCTCTGCTGTCAGGAAGTGTCAGAAAGCCCCAGTTTTTCCACCTGCTTTCAGAGATCAAAAGGACAGTGAAAAAAGGGTTCAGCTCAGGTGCTCTTTGAGGTCATCCCCAGGCAATGAACACGTCTGACTCTGGAGGAAGGCTGGGCTCCTACAGGACAGTTTGGGATCCCTCAGGCAAGGGATGGCTCTGCACTCTTGACAGTGTAAGCAGGTGTGGAACCAGGCAGATGCAGGTTCAAGAGAACAGGCAGGTTCTCACACAGCCAAACTCATGTCTCTGTGACCTGCCAGGGTCATGGAGTGGGTCCTCTATGGGGTAGAGAGGTGTCAGTGAAACTAGTCACGTCTGTCCTCGATTCTTAAACCCTTCTTCTCCTGCATGTGCCATCAGAGAGCAAGCCCATTCCTTGCTTTCCAGGCAGACAGTAGAAAACTAAGCTAATTCCTGACAAATGTAGTCATTGTGAGCCTGAACTGCATCAGAAGACACTTTTGGGAGGACTGGCTGTCTCTGCAGCAAAGCTTTTGAAGGTCAGCCAGTCCTGACAAGTCACTGGGACAAAACAGTATTTTACAGACATTCCACATAATAGCTTCTAAAGATGTTCTCTGAGATGTGGTCAGAGGAGATAGCTGGTCCAAAGGACCAGGATTAAACCTGCAAGGGCAACCTGCACTCCCATCAGAACATGAGAAAGCCCCAGCCAGGAGGATGATACTAGAGCCCCCTCCCCAGAACATTGTCTCCATAGCACCTGCCAATAAGGGCTTTCCTCTTCTTTGGAGACATTTTACCCACAGCACTGACCCTGCAGTGCTGCTGAGATGCACACACCAAGGATTCAAGCTGTGCCATGAGGCAGGACAAGCTGGATGGCACATGAACACAGAGGAAAAGCACATGCCTGCAGCTACAGCCCAGCAGCCAGCACTCACCCACTACCTCCCAGGTCCCACATCTCCTGGGACTCTCCTCAGGCTCGCTCCCATGCTAACATAGCAGATACTGACAGGGCAGGCCTCATTCCTCCTCCAGTGGACACGACTTTTACAGAAATCAAAGACTGTTACATCCCCATCACAGCTCCCTTCTTCCAACTCTGTAGTGAGGCAGGTGAAGATTTGAGGAAAAATAAACAGGAGCATACAGGCTGGGGCAAGCTATGCTGCTTTCGTTATTTGAGTGTGATTGAGCTGTTGCTAACAAGTTTTCCACAATCCCATAGTTAAGTAACATGCCTTTGGAGAAGAAAAAAAAAAAGCATAACAGAGGGGAAAGGAGAGGGGAGAAAGTAAAGAATCACCATGGTCATCCTGTCTCATAAGTCAATTCAGTATGAGGAGTAGCTCTCCCTGAGCATATCTATAACTCTTCCCTGGCTTCCGCTGAAACAAGCTGCATTCACACAGACTTGCCCAGCTCACAGGACAGCCCAAAGAGCCCAAATGCATTGTGGTGTCTCCTGAGGGGCATGGGCCTGCCTGGGGCTCATCCCAAAGAGTCCCTCTCTATGCTCAAAGGGCAGGCAGCCACAAACATCCTTTTCTGACAGTCCCCTCACCCATGCAGCAGTGCTGATTCTACTCATGAGGAAAACACCCCCATGACACTGTTCAATATTGCCAGATGTCTCTAATGGGATTTAGACTATCCTCCACACCCTTATGTCAGCTACTTTTCCAGTCACCCTGGGGCTCTCATTATAATCGCTTTGGTACCACAGAACAGCCTGCTCTCTTACAAGGACTTTACAACTGAGCTGATGTCCCCCTGACTGTATGACTGTTCCGAGTGTTTTTCCTCAGCTTCCCCATGTCAAAAAAGCTCATCTGGGACAAAGAAATTGAAAAGCTTTGACTTGGTTAAAAGGGGAAGGAACCTACAGCATCAGTCGGTAGGTCAGCAAGCCCATGGCCTAGCACTGAGGAGCAGGTGACAGTTGCTTTTCTGCTACCAAGAAAGGGATCTAACACAGTCCACGTGACTTACAGCTTTTGTTAGCAAAATGTCCTCCAAGGTCTGTACACACACCCTTTTACCAAGCTGTTTCTAGAAGACCTTAAAAACAACTGGCATTGGGTGTTTGTGTTGGGGTTCTGGGGGAAGGCAGACAACAGTGACTACATGAATTGCTCTTGTGGTCAACCTTCCTCTGAAAGCTGGCAGATGATGCTGATGTGTGCTCTGAACAAGTACAACCCCAGCCTCACTGCTTCCCTACTCAGGGAGATAATAGGCAGAAGAACAAACATTGCAAGAAGAATAGGTCTGCTGCATCACAGGACCCTTCCTCCGACAGTGCAGAAGTGTGGACCACATCCCTCCAGGCTGGTCCTGCAGCACACCAGCAGATCCTACATAGTCTATTGTACAGCCTGTGGTTCACCTGCTACCATGGGTAGCCAAAAAGAGAACCTGTGCTGCTCCAGAAATATATGGTCTTGTTTGCTAAGCAGCACCAAGCAAGTCCAGCAACAACTAATTCCTGCTCCAATGTGAACAAGCCTTCTTCATGTGTTCCAGTAGTCACCATTTCTGATTGCAATGCTTTCAGTGGGGGCAAGCGAGCAAATTCTGGCTCATCAGGTGTTGTCACTAACCACCTTAGAAAAAAGCACCAATACAACTTAGTTTTTTTATATAGCCATCAATGTATCTTGGGCTTCAGGTTTTTGTCTTAACAGAACAAAAGTACTTTTTGCATGAGTGGTACATCACACCTCAAGGAATGAGACACCACCATCAGCCCACCCACAGAGCCAGGACCAGCGTCTGACCCTGTGGGTCAGGCCCTCACTAGCTGAACACGTTACAGTAGCCTAAGGGACTTGTCATTTCTAGTCTGCAGCTAGTAAAGTCATAGTCCTTGACTGGACTCCTCCTCCCACAACATACCATATCCTCCACTTTGAACTGAGGAAAACAAGGCAACATGGTAATGAAGCTCTGAAACATTTCAGGAGGTGCAGTCTGTGTCAGAAACACGATGTGTCCCAGTCATTGCCCTCAAAAAGTGCTTCCAAGTCATAGCATTATTTTCTTCTTGTTTTTCTTCTTGTTTAAAATGAAAAAAAAAAAAAAAAAACAATATTCAGCACTGTTTTTTTTTTGTTTTGTTTTGTTTTTTTTTTAATATCAGGGAGAATTACCACTTGCCTTTCTGACTCTGTAAAACAAACAAACAAAAAACCAACAGCCAAAAAAAAAACAACAACACTACTGCCTTTTAATCTTAATGAAAACCCAGGTTTTCACCTAAAAACAAGTGCTGCCAGGAAAACAAACAAACAAACAAACAAACAAAAAAAACGAACCAGCCAAAAACAACAACAACAAAAAAACCCTGTCCACCTTCTTGAAGTCAAAAGCCTTCACCACAGAAATACCAAGCACTTTGGCAATCCAGGAAAGACAAGAGTTTCTCCTTCAGGCCTTCTTGCTGGTGAACCCTGCCTGATGAATATGCTGCACACAGAAAAGGATTTCCAGGAACATCAGGGATATCTAAAGACACACCACTCATGTTGCCTCTACTTGGATATTCCAAATACCCCTGGAAATCCTATGGTCTTTCTATTTTCCACAGTGCTGGTCAGCAATGATCAGGTTTTCCTCAGACTCACTCTGGCTCACCCAGACCACAGCATCTTCACAGGTGCCTGTCACTTGGGACAGAGCTTCTCAGGGCCCCAGATTCACCTTTCAGTTGCTCTTCACAGGGGAACCCGCCTTGCAACATAGAATCATAGAATATCCCGAGTTGGAAGGGACCCATAAGGATCATCAAGTCCAACTCCTGGCACCACACAGGTCTACCCAAAAACTCAGACCATATGACTAAGAGCACAGTCCAATCGCTCCTTATACTCCAACAGGCTTGGTGCAGTGATTACTTCCATGGGGAGTCTGTTCCAGTGTGTGACCACCCTCTTGGTGAAGAACCTCTTCCTGACGTCCAGCCTAAACTTCCCCTGCCTTACCTTAACACCATTCCCGCAGATGATTACGGAGAATAGGTGAGTGCCTGCCTCTGCACTCCCCCTCGCTAGGAAGTTGTACACTGTGATGAGGTCCCCCCACAGCCTCCTCTTCTCCAGGAGGAACAGGCCAAGCGACCTCAGACACTCTTCATACATCTTCCCCTCTAGTCCCTTCACCATCTTCCTCGTCCTCCTCTGGAGGCTCTCCAACAGTTTTGCATCCTTTTTGTACTGTGGTGCCCAGAACTGCACACAGTGCTCGAGGTGAGGCGGGACTAGCACAGAGTAGAGTGGGACAATCACCTCCCTCAACCAACTAGTGATGCCGTGCTTGATACACCCCAGGATACGGTTGGCCTTCCTGGCTGCCAGGGCACACTGCTGGCTCATATTCAACTTGCTGTCAGCCACAACCCCCAGATCCCTTTCTGTGGGGCTGCTCTCCAGTGTCTCATCGCCCAGTCTGTACATATAGCCAGGGTTGCCCCATCCTGGGTGCAGGAGGACCCGGCACTTGCTTTTGTTAAGCATCATGTGGTTGATGATCGCCCAGCCCTCCAATCTGTCCAGATCTCTCTGGACAGAGATGATTAGCAGATGTGTCCAGTGGAGCAGCATGACCTGGGGACGAGTTGACCATGGAGGAGAGGAATGTTATGAGACCGCTCAGCCTGCACACACACCGTACACTGGCAGAGGTACAGACTCAGCCCTGCTAAGGTCCTGTGCAAGGTGGCTCCATGCCCCACCCCAGAGGAGGAACTTATTGCAGCAGAACAGAGGAACGGACGCAGCAGCTATTGACAAGCTGAAAGATGAATCTGAAGGTCCAAATGAGCCATGCCCTCCACAGGAATTACCTAGAGTAGCCACTGCCCAAGAGGCCCAGAAGAACCACTGCCATTTGGAATCTTTAAGCAAAATCCAAGTAATGCTTGGCAAGATCTGAGGAGGCAGGAGCACTTCTTGCGGTTTGCCTGAGAACAGGCACAAACAGCAAGCTGACAGCGTGCTACCAGATAGTCGTTAACACAGTCCCTCTCATTAGCCTGACCACACTTACTACTGGTGCCCAGAAGCTGTTACTGAACACAAGCTGTTGGCTGCTGTGCAGCTCAGCCAACCTGCAGGGCCGTGCCAGCTGTTGGCTTTCTGTCAGCAGTCATTTGCAGTAGTTTGGACTATACCATTACACCTTCATACTGCTTTGGTTTAAGAACTTTCTGCAGACCTAAGAGGATTCAAGTCCAAATTAGTTTCAAAATACAAGGTTCTAGGCATAGTATGGAAAGAGTTTAGGCACTGAATAACAACATTAGCAAAGACCTCACATTCCTGCCTTGCGCACAGATTCAGAACAGAAGAAGAGAGTAGTAAGAATAGTGCCATGGGCCACTACACACAAACCAAAGAAAATTATACATATTTTTGAGCAAGGGGAGAAAGGAGAAAAATCAATGCCTCTCTTCCTGAATAACTTTCACTTCTAGAACTAGACTTGTGTGGAAGTGTGTGAACAGTGTGACCAGCAGGGTTAACAGTGTGACCAGCAGGGCTAGGGAGGTGATCGTCCCCCTGTACTCAGCTCTGGTGAGGCCACACCTCGAGTACTGTGTTCAGTTTTGGGCCCCTCGCTACAAGAAGGACATGGAGGTGCTTGAGCGGGTGCAGAGAAGGGCGACGAAGCTGGTGAGGGGCCTGGAGAACAAGTCCTACGAAGAGCGGCTGAGGGAGCTGGGCTTGTTCAGCCTGGAGAAGAGGAGGCTCAGGGGCGACCTTTTTGCTCTTTACAGATACCTTAAAGGAGGCTGTAGTGAGGTGGGGGTTGGCCTGTTCTCCCACGTGCCTGGTGACAGGACGAGGGGGAATGGGCTAAAGTTGCGCCAGGGGAGTTTTAGGTTGGATGTTAGGAAGAACTTCTTTACCGAAAGGGTTGTTAGACACTGGAACAGGCTGCCCAGAGAAGTGGTGGAGTCACCATCCCTGGAAGTCTTTAAAAGATGTTTAGACTGATTAAGGAGGTATTGGGGAGGCAAGGACAATCCCCAGACATGGACTGTATATCTCGAAACAAGACACTGAAACTCATGATAAGGAAGCGGCAGACGGACAGAGAAACAAACGTAAGGACTATAAATCTCAAAACTGGACATTGGAATTCATTATAAAGATACAACAAACGGAAGAATTAGCAACAACCAGCTCTTGCAATTAAGAAACCTGCCAATTCAGCAGATTCCTGACCAAAGGTGAAAAGTACACTGTGAGGAAGACTCGGGGTCTTCCTCCCAAAGACCCCTGCCCACATCCCAAAGACCCCTGCCCACAGTTCTTGGAAGGCTCTACGCAGGCGCAAGGTGCCAAAAGGCTAATTAGCATGAGAAGCGAGGGAAGGCGGGGATAGGTAATGCATATGTATAGGTGCTTGTAGAATATTGATAGATTGATTGTATAAATTCAAGACTGCTTTCCGCTTTAGGTATGCATGATAGGTGGAGAGATCCCCCGTGCATCCAGCGCTGCAATAAAGAATATACCACTTAAAGGAATTTCGGCTTCGATCTTTGAATCAAGACGTAGAGCTTAGGGATATGGTTTAGTGGGGACTGTTAGCGTTAGGTCAGAGGTTGGACTCGATGATCTTGAGGTCTCTTCCAACCTAGAAATTCTGTGATTCTATGAAGACTTTGATCCCTTCAGTTATATTTCTCTGGACAAGAACTACCAGCATATAAGGAAATGTTCCCCTTTAATTTCACACAATCACAGAATTGCTCAGGTTGGAAAGGATGTTGGAGGTCATCCAGTCAAACCCTCCTGCCCAGTAGGCTCACCTATAGCACATTGCACAGGATGGCATCTAGATGGGTTTTGAATATCTCCAGAGAAGGAGACTCCACAACCCCTCTGGGCAACCTGTTCCAGTGCTCTGTCACCCTCACAGTATATTCAGCTGGAACTTGCTCTGTTTCAGTTTATGCCCATTGCCTCTCGCCCTGTTGCTGGGCACATCTGAAAAGAAACTGACTCCATCCTCTCCACACCCTCCCCTCAGATATTTATATAGATATTGATGAGGTCTCCCCTTGGTATCCTCTGTTCCAGGCTAAACAGGCCCAGTTCTCTCAGCCTGTCCTTGTGTGACAGGTGCTCCCGTCCTCTAATCATCTTAGCAGCCCTCATCCAAACCCACTCCGGTACTTCTATGTCCCTCTGGTACTGAGGAGCCCAGAACTGGGCACAATACTCCACGTGTGGCCTCAATAGGGCCAACCAGCTGGGGAGGATCACCTCCCTTGAGCTGCTGGCAACACTCTTCCAAATGCAGCACCTGCAATTTGCACAGCATGGAGGGAAAACACACACACAAAACAATCCTGTTCAGAACTCCACGTACTGGCACTGATCTCCATGTTCTGGTGCAGACCTTGAACCGAGAAACATGCCTCTGAAATTCAGCACTCTGGAGTATTCCCAGTATCTTCCTGTGGTCGCTCATGCAGAAGAAAACTAACCTGATCATACACAAGCTCAGGGCAGGCAATGTAACAGGTTCCTCCACGTCTGGAGGTGGTCTTTACTTGTGCTTGGGGTTTTATCAAGCTTGAGGACTATATGTTGGGAAACAACTTCTGCATAACCTTTCAGTAAATGATATGAAAGGAAGATTAAAGAAAGGAAAACCACACGCACTTAAAGAACACTGACTTGGGAACGTCATGCTGCATACAGAGCCATTCATTTCACAAGCAGCCTAGGAATCCTCTTCAGTTTTAACAGTATCAAGCTCTTTGGAAGCATTACAGCCCAGATGGCTAAGCAGCACTAAACACACTGCTCTATTTGCTGGCAGTTTGCTTAGAGAGTAATTTACTAAAACTTAGATGGGTGAAATCACCTAGGGATGGTTAGATAAATTAGATAGCACTACGCTTGGAAGCATGTGCCATATGCCTGATACCAAAGGCTGCATTATGGAAGCAAAGGAGTCTCTATGGCAAGCTCCACACTTAACTGCAGGCCCAGCTGCAACTGAATGCTTGCAGTTCTGCTGCCCAGCTGCTCTTCCCCACAGCAGCCATAATTGGCACAGAATGCAGCTGAGAGGCTCTGGTGGAAAAGAATTTCACTTGCTATTTCCTGGAAGTTTTCACTGGCTTCTTTCAAGCCTCCTTTTCTTCCAGAGCACTCCTACCCCAATAGTCAATCTGAGAAATCTGAGAACCCATCTCCACACTGCCATCTCTACCATCCCCTTTTGCACAATGGGGCCAGCACCTCTTTTTCAGTTATGCTGAGTCCTTGCAGATGGTCCCAGTGCCTCTTTCCCCGCCTCCCCCCCCGGTCTTCCCACCCAATTCAGTCCCTGAGCTTACTCATCACAGGCAATTCAGAAACAGAGAAATGGACCACAAGTGAAGTGCCTCTCTAGTTGATGTCAGGTAAAATGTACACAGTGAGAAAAGTTCCGCTTTGCAGGCTTCTAGATTTTTTTTTTCCCAGCTTTGATTTTTATCAGGTTGTATGATAGCCTTCTCAACATTTCATTATTTGCCTTGTTACAGATCACCCAATATGGGAGTGGGAACTGCAACAAAGGAAAAATGGAGAAAATGGTTCACTGAGGGCTTCGTATCTCACATCACTACACTTCATCTCCAGTTCTGCAGATTTTTCTGTGTCAATAGGACTGCTCCTCCAGGAGGAGACCCTTATAGCTAACACGCTTCCTGGTATTTCTGGTCTTACAGCCCCTTTAGACCATAGGTCTGATATATATCTCACAAACAGGTAAGTCTGGAACCCAAATCTGCCACGAAGGAGAAACTTCAGATAGTTGCCCATTGCTTTAGTTACAATCGTCTTCAACAAAGCACACAGAGTGTTATCAAAAATACAGAAGGTAGAGATCAGCACATACATCCAGAACAGGTTTCTCAGGTGGAATGTGGCAGGTGTGTTTCAGTGCTTAGATAGCCACCATAAGCACATACAAATGGAGCAAATCCGATCAAAATCCATAGCACCTACCAGACAAACACGCACAGGCTGTCTGATCCTACCTACTGTCCTCTGCAGAGTTCTGATTTCTGCATGTCATCAGACCCACAGAGACCCTGCCTCTGCACAGCAACACCAGTGCCCTTGGTCATGAAGAACCCCTCTGGAAACCAGTTTACCCACCACTCACATGTTAAAGCCACTTTGACTTCAGCTCCCTCAACCTCAGGTAAAATTTCTCTCATAATATTTTCCCACTGCGGTTAAAAAGCCAGTATCATGGACTGAATTCTACAACTGAAAGTCTTCTTTGAGAAGAGGGGAGCATCTATTGCTTCTTCCCATGCAAAGGAAAATTAGCTCACAGCGTTTGGTGTGAGAGTGAGATCAGGCCAGAAACAACTAAACAAGTCACATGCAGACAGCCACTCAACATTCAAGGTCGTTAGCATTTCATTCAGACTGACATAACAGAAAAAGCTGCCATGCAGGCAGGCATGCATTTTTTTGGTTACGAGAGAAGAGCAGGACGCTAGACCACACCCCAGAGCTGCTGTTTTTCTGCTGGACCCGACTCAGAACGGGGCAACCTCTCCCGCTTTGTACTGGGCTGACCACTGCCAGCAAAGCCACCGCCATGGCTCTCGCGCCTCTGCCGGCAGCTTTGGGCCGGACATCTCCGAAGCCAACCGAGCACCAAGATACCAACTCGATACCAAGACCGGGAGAAGCCGCGCTGCCATCGCCCCCCACCCCCGCACCCCCTGCCTTGCAGCCCAGGACCCCGTGCGCGCACCCCGAGCTGCCCCGACGGCGGCGGCGGCGGAGCCGCGGCTCGGGCGGCGCCGCTGGGAGCGGAGCTCGTTACCTGCTGCGCGGAGGCGAGCGCAGAGCCGCCGGCGACAGCGGGACAGGTGCGGCCTCTGCCCGGGAAGGCGGAGCCGGGGCGGGGGTGGTGGGGGCGGTGGGGGCAGAGGGCACCGCCCCCGGCCCGCCCCGCGCAGGAGGGCACAGCGGGGGTCCCGGCGGCCCTCGGCTCCGCGCCGCCCCCTCCCGTCCCTCTTCGTCGCCGCCGCTGGGCCCTGCTCGGTCCCGCTGCCTGCCCCTTCGGGGGCGGCTGTCCCGCTCTCTCGCACCCCGCAGGTCTCCTCCGCGCAACCTCGCGCTGCCTGCTGCACCTCCGCTATTTCTGAGAGGCTCTTTCTGACTATGCTCCACGTCTCCGAGCAAGTCTCAGGTTTTCTCAGTCTCCGCAATGTCTTGAAGAAGACAAATCCAGAATCCTTACAGAGGTGAATGCGCTGCAACTCTTTGCCCCAGGTAAAAGCAGCAGTGAGACTGGGAATGCGTTCCCCAAAGGCAGACACAAAACACATTTACACAACATACCTAAGTGTCCGTCTGCTCAGGGAGATGAAAACAGATGCATTAAGTACCCATAGAAACACAAACAGCACCAGCGGTCTCATCCTGTTCTCGCTGGATGGTTGGCATGAAGGTCCATTACTGAGAAAATTATATATATATATATATACGTATGCACACATGCATGCAGATATGTGTGTTAGAATTAGAACACTTATATTGGATGGGACCTTCAAAGATCATTGAGTATAGATGACAGACCTCTTTCAGGGCTAGCCTAAAGTTAAAGCAGTTATTGAGGGCACTGTCCAAATGCCTGTTGAATACTGACGTGCAACCAACTCCCTAGGAAGCCTGTTCCAGCATCTGACCGCTCTCATGGGAAAGAAATTTTTTCTGACGTCTGGTCTCAGCCTGCCCTGGCGCAGCTCTGTGCCATTACCGCGTCTCGCCATCAGCTACAGGGAGCAGAGGCAGGCACCTCCCTCTGCACTTCCCCCCTCCTGGAAGTTGCAGAGCGCAAAGTCACCCTTCAGCGGCTTTTTCTCCAAGCTAGAAAACCTGAGTGTGCTAGGAGACAAAGCTGTGCATTTCTAACCTCACCTGCAAGGGAGACCTCCCTCCCTTAGTAGCACCTCTGCCTCTGGTTCCAGCTCCTGCTCACAGGCAGCTTAACCCCTTCTGCACCCAGGCCTCCTTGCCAGGTTGTTCCTGGGTCACAAATCACCAGTTGTACCAGCAACTGTGATCTGAAATTTCCCTTTATGCCCCTTGGTCCTGCTTGCCCTGGTTGCTGGCGCCAGCAGGTGGGAGCCCCTTGCAGCAGCAGCACTGCTCCAGCTGCTGGCACAGCCCCCCTTGCACGCACTGAGCTTCACACAGGCACTGGCACACAGCTGCCCAAGGCTGCCCTGGTCCCCCCTCAACAGCCAGTCCCTCCGGTGGTCTTAAGCCTTGAGACCCGCACCCCCTGGCTCCCCAGCCACATCCCCTCCTTGCCCACTTGCCTGGCTGGATCTCCACTTGTGCTTGCACACTCACGTGCACACCCACACTGCTCCAGGTGCTGCACCACTGACACGTGGGCCCTGTGACCCTGTGCACACATACACTCCAAATAGAGACCCTCCCCCAGGAAAGCAACTAGAAGTGGAGTTCAGCTGGGAGGCAGGACAGGCTGCCCCGATCAGGCAGACGGCATAAGAGGACAAGCATCCTGACCAGCAAACCATTTATATGCTGCTGGCCCTTTTTATCCCATTATCTCTCATTTTTCCCACATTTGTTCACCACAGGCTATCACCATCCCTGCCCTTCCCCACGTTTATTCCTGCCCTGAGCACCATGCAATAAGCCCTCTGCAATCTTGAAATGCTCTTCTCCTGCATGCCATAGCATGTCCCATGTTCCTGGCAGGGACCCTCCTATGTCCCAAGGGTGCTTGGGCTCTGACTCCCATTGAAGTGTTTTATGCCTGGACCCTGGGGCTGAGGTTCTCCTGAGAAAGCTCTGGGAGGGTCCCGGGTAGGGTACCCCTTCTGCTGAGTTCCTAATTTGAGTTTCCACCTGCCTTTGTGCTCCTCTGAGCTTGTGGAGACAGACCTTTGTTAGGCTGATGGCTCCTGGGAGTAAGTGGCACAAGATACTATTTGGGTTCCTCCCCCACCATTGCCTCTCTGTGCTCCTCTGAGTGTGCAGAGCAGCTTCTATCACATAACACGGTGTGCTGTGCTCTTTCTCCTGATGTGGACAAAGAAAGTGGGTGTAGGGCTGTTTGGTGATTGTCCAGCACTGCACAAATGGGTATACAGGAACCCACATCCACTGTGTCAGCTCTTCCTCTCCATCTCTGACACTAGCCTTCCCTGTAAAAATGTCCTGTTCTGTATTTAAACTCCTCTGCTACTCTCTGCAGCCCTTTATTTAGGATAGGGTTGGACAAGAAAAGAGTCGCCTACTGAAAGGTATTGATTTTTTCTGTTTTGTGCCTTTCTGGTTTTGCTTTTTCATACTCCCTAATTAGCCAGAGTATTTCCGCACTGCGGGTCCTTCTGCCTTTACCTTTGTTCTTTTTTGCTCCCGGCTCAAGAACTGCTCGTCTCCCAAATCAACACCGATTGAAACTATGATTATTTTTCTCTTCTGCTGTTGTAAAAGCTGAATTTGTCTGTCACTGTTCATGACCAGTACTATTTTGTGATTGCTGAACTTAGCCAAAATTACATTTGCTCCTGCCATCTGTAACTAATATAGCATTAAATAGTGCCCTGGAATAGGTTTTGCATCAACTGCTGTTCATGTACCTTTCACGGACAATGGACAAACATACATCTGTACCTATCAGTGCCGATAGATGATGTTTCCAAAGCAATCTACACAGGAAGCAGAATCTTAATTAAAAACAAAATTAAACAATAGTTGTCTTTCATGTCTTTTCATGAAAAGTGGAATCCATTAAAAAGATGAATCAGAGCTCCATGTCAAACTATCAGATGCATTAGGTATCTACCTGTGTACATTGTAGAGCTGAACATGTAGTTTTCCTCTCTCTGAGTATTCCAAGTTTCAGAAGTTTGGGAAACATCTATCTAAAAAGGCATGAGACATTTTATCTCTCAGCAGTATTCTTCCTTGCCTGTGTATTCATCATGTCAGAGCTGATCTATAAAAGCCTTCCATCTGGGGAAACATTGCAAAACCATGTGGAAGCGTCCAAATGGTTGATTCTGAGATGTTCTTCTGAAGAATGCAAGAACAGTTCAGATGTGTGGGGGTTAAACTACATGGCCCACAATTTGGCCTTGAAACTTGTGACTTCCTTCTTACACCTTTGACAATGTATTTCAAAGACAGAAAGCTCAAAAAGGAACCCACACATTTTATATCTGTTGTAAAAGGCAAAAAGGGGAGAGAGTGACAAGAGAGATGCTTCTGCTAATGAAAGTGACCAGAAAACATTCCCAAGTGACCAGAAAACATTTCTCCAGAAGGTTCAGGCTCACTCAAACTGCAGACACACAGCATAATATTCTGTCATTCTTAAGAGTAGCAACTGCTTCTCAAAATCATCCACACAAATGATACAAGTGATGTTCCCTTTCTTGTTCTCCTCAGTATAAAGTGCATTAAACTTTCAGAAGACATCAGAAATAATTTTCAATCATGTCTGGGCAGAACAGGAGGAAAAGCCTTCCCTTGGAGTCCTAGCAGAGCCAGGGTACCCCCTTGGAGCTGTAGTCCCAGGCTAGAATAGGAAAACAGGACTGGCCGAAGACCTGGGGTGTTGGGGACATCCCTGGGATTCCTGAATCAAGAACCGATGGGTGATTTCAAACTGTCTGACCTCACCTGGGTTGACTAATGCAGATTCCAGCCTGACTGGTCAAATAACACTTCTCTAAGCATTGTCTCTCAGAAAAGAAAACATACTTTGCAGGTGCTTACTTTGGCACCAAAAAGCTCCTTTGCACAAACAAGAAGACCCCCGGACTCAAGGGCTGTCAAAGGATCCCCACTGATACACTCCAAGACAGAAGCCTCTGCCCAGCCCCTTCTGGAAAAGGTAACTTGGCCTTGTGGGGGGTGGACACCCACCCTACCCTGACCACCCCACAGACCCTGCCAGGAGCATGGGACATGCTATGGCGTGCAGAAGAAGAGCATTTCAAGATTGCAGAGGGCTTATTGCATGGTGCTCAGGGCAGGAATAAACGTGGGGAAGGGCAGGGATGGTGATAGCCTGTGGTGAACAAATGTGGGAAAAATGAGAGATAATGGGATAAAAAGGGCCAGCAGCATATAAATGGTTTGCTGGTCAGGATGCTTGTCCTCTTATGCCGTCTGCCTGATCGGGGCAGCCTGTCCTGCCTCCCAGCTGAACTCCACTTCTAGTTGCTTTCCTGGGGGAGGGAGTGTCCTTTTCATGTGCAGGTGTTTTATGGCATTTCAGAGACAGAAAGAGAAGCAGAATAAAGTTGTTTGGGCCATCTGAGTTTGTAGGAGTGCTGAGGGTGTCTGTCTGTGTTGGTGTGTGTGGCCAGCCATGTACCTAAGTGTGTGCATGCACCTTCTGGTAACACACATTCAGATTTGCTCCTGGCAAATCCTGGAGATGCAGCAAACTTGCCACTCTTGAGCTGCTGGATCCATCATCCCCTGACAGGGAACAGCCAAAGATCATGTCTTTGCTGATGAGGCAGTTGCAGCACTGTGGCAGAGGCACACAAGGGAAGATTGAAGCATTACCACTAGTAGTACCCAGTAGTGGTAATACTGAAGTATTTCCTGAGTATCTGTCCAGGTGTGTTTTTTCCCCATATTATCCACTTGGTTTACGTAACACAGGACAGTGGGCCTGAATGCTGCTTTATTTGTTGTTACTTGGTCTGCAGGAAAATAACATCTCTCCCACAGTCCTAATGTCACCTAAGGATTCCAGTTTCTTCAGGAGTACCATGTTGAATGTACTCCTGCATGAGAATTTATGCAGTCTCCTTCCTTATGCCTAACAGAGGTCACTGCAAGATAGTATTTTAAGTCTCTTTCTCTGATTAAGCTCCTTACCATTCTGCTTCCCCTTCAGATTAGGAGTTGACAGCACTACTGCAGCAGAGCATTCGAAAGAGTAATGTAATTTCCATTTTGGTCTCTGTCATTCAATGCAGTTATCTGTGCCAGAACATCCTCCCCCCTTGTACAGTCACCAAAAGAACCCTGCTTGGCTCTGCTGACTCTCCTGGACCTAAGAAGCAGACATGAGCTGCAATCCATGGCAGAGCTTCTGGCTGGAATTAGTTGAGAGGACAAGATTTCCAGTCCGGTGAATTCAGAAGCAGAGCTTTAACTGTGCATAGTTAGATGCCTATCTTGCAGACTTTGTCTCTTCGGTGACCTGGGGATGGTTTTACCTGCTGCAGATATGAAGAGAGGGACTAAACAGAGGGAACACTGTGCCCCCTCTGGGTGTCTGTTACGATAGCCCTGGATGGTATGACTGCTGTGAACACTGACTGGACACTGATGTTGCTGTGCAGCTGCCCCTGACACACCATGTACAATGTCTGGATTTACATGTGCACCATTTGAGTAGATACACTGGCTAGAAACTTGCAGAATCCCTACATAATAGCCATTGTCATCTTCCATGGAAAACAAATGCAATTAATAAGAAAGCTATCCAATATTGACTGGCCCAAAAGAAAAGAGCTTGCACAATGACATGGCAGACCAAGCCTCAGAGGCAATTCTGCCAGTGCCATCCTGTCTGGGAGGGTCTGCCACAGGCTGGCTTAGATACCTGTATCTTCCCATGTGCCTGTGCAGTATTGTCTGCAGAAGATACATGCTGTAGTTTAACACTGGTGAGTAGCTAAAAACCACACAGCCACTCTCTCACTCCCCCTTCTCAGAAGAACAGAGGGAGAAAATATGATATAAAAAAAAAAAAAAAAAAAAAAGTGGGTTGAGATAAGGACAGGGAGATTGCTCACTCATTACTGGCATGTGCAGAACAGACTCAGCTTGGGGAAGACTCATTTAATTTATTGCCAATTACTAATAGACTAAAGCAGTGAGAACTAAAAGCAACCTAAACCCACCTTCCTATCACCCACTCTCTTTTACCTCTCTGCCCAAGCAGTGCAGAGGAATGGGGAATGGAGGTTGTGGTCAGTCCAGAATATTTTGTTGCTCTCTCACCCAACACTACAGAGGACAGGCAGGTTCTTCAGGGACCTTTGGCAGAATGAGGACTGGCCACAGGTTTGTGGTTATAATTATACATATATATATATATATATATAAAGAGATTAACAATTAACATATTTTATTATCTACAATTTCCAGCACCTAGCTGCACAGAATTTCTAGAACTACAGTAGAATTACTAGTTACACAGGCTTTTCAGTCTCCTGGACCCCTGCAGATTGGGTCAAAATCTTATCAACCGGTGCAAGATACAAGCATAACCTAGACTCGGGATTTACATAAAAGAACAGGAGTCACTCAGTCACTGCTCAGAGGAAGAAGACAACAGCAGAGGTGCCCCTGTCCACTGAGAGACCACAGGTTTTGCCACCCAGCAGCAGCTCCAGTTTAAGACCCCCTTAGGGCTGGTAGCCTGCTGGCAGACAGTGCTCCTGGTGCTCTTACGCTTCCCTGAACCAGAACCCATGCTAACCTATGCTACTAAGTTCTACATCTACACATTTCATGAAGACCTCCAGGGATGGTGACTCAACTGCTTCCCTGGGCAGCCTGTTCCAATGCTGCATAAGCCTTTCAGTGAAGGAATTCCTAATATCCAACCTAGACCTTCCCTGGCACAACTTGAGGTCATTTCCCCTTGTCTCATCACTTGGTGCTTGGGAGAAGAGCTCGATCCCCACCTCGCCATAGCCTCCTTTAAGGGAACTGTGAAGTACACTAAGGTCTCCCCTGAGCATCCCCTTCTCCAGGCTAAACAATGCCAGCTCCCTTAGCCACTCCACATTAGACTTGTTTTCTAGAATATTATGGATATTTCACATATTCTTTGTCATGCTAACCATACTGTCAGGGATCAGGAGCAGGGAGCACCAGTCACATACTTCTTCACAGTCACTCTCTGCCCATGCGCCATGTGGGGTCCCTCCCATGGGATGCCATCCTTCCCAAATTGATCCTACGTGGGCTTCCCACAGGCAGTGGGAGCTCTTCAGGAACATCTCCAATATGGGTCTGTATCATGGGGTCCATCCCTCAGGAGCAAATGCTGCAACATGGGTCTCCCGTGGGCAGCAACTACCCCCAGATCCCCTGCTCCTGTGTGGTCTCTTCTCCACAGGCTGCAGGTCATTCTCTGCAGGGCGTCTGGAGCACCTCCTTCCTTCCTTCTACACTGATCTTGGTGGCAACAGGGTTTCTTCTCTCTCAGTTTCTCAGTCCCCTCTTCCAGCTGCTACAATGCAGCATTTTTATTTTTTATTTTTTAACTGTTCTTAAACACCTCCCAGAGGCACAACCAGCATCACTCACTGGCTTGGCTCTGGCCAGTGGCAGGTCTATTTTGGAGCTGGCTGGAGCTGGCTCTGATCTGACATGGGGCAGCTGCTGGGCTTTGCTCATCCATGCCAACCCTGCAGCCTCTCCCACTACCAAAACATTGCCATGTAAGCCCATTGTATATGCATCAGCCCTAGACTCAAAACACACATGGAGAGGTGGCATGGCCGTAAACCAAGCTTGAGAAGCGGGGAGGCATCAGTAGAGTGGATGGGAACTGTCCCTTCAACTTGAAACAGCACTGACATTCATTTGTTTTCAGGCTGGCTTAATGAAACGCAGAAAATGTATCTTTGCACAGTCTGACTGACTGTGCGGAGCCCATAGAGAGAGATTACAGAACTGAAATTTATTGGCCAGATGAAGACAGACAAATTCTTTTTGCTTTCACAAAGGTAAACACTGCCATTAGTGTATGTATCAATATTGATCCTTTTGATGGGGCGAAAGGGTCAACATAGTAGGTAGCACAAAGGCTCCAGCATTATCTACTTTGCCTCCCCCTTGTGCTTCTGCAAGTCTTCCCCTGGGTCTCTGAAACCTCTTTGGTATGCATCAGTGATAAACATCCTGATCTGACTCCAGCAGTGAAGGTTTCTGGTACTTCTCTGTATCTTATTAGCAGGTGCTCAAGGGGCTAGAGAAAGCTATTGTTGCCTTGCCTAAAGGGAAGGTGTGCTGTCCTTTCAGGTGGCTGATGAGCCATCTCCTGGATGTTGGAGCAGCCCTGGAGAAACACCCCAGAACAGTGTGTGCAGGGCCACTTCACAAAGCATCCTCATTAAGGAGGATCAAGGTGTCTTGTCAAGTTCCTTTTCCCCCACAGAAGCGCTTGAGATCTCAGATGATTAGATCTGTTGTACTTTCTTTTAGGGCCTTGCCCTAAAACTCTCGGGAGGACAGCCTTTCAGCTGCGGTAATGAGGAAGGGCTGCCCATTCATTCGGACTAGGGACTGCAAGCGAGTGTCCTGCAAGCTGGGCAAAGTCCCCGTTCGGAGTAGGGTGGTTTGGGAAGGCTCCTCCTCGGCTATCCTCTGCCAAAGTCAGGGTTCCTGTGGTAGCACCTAAGGGCAGAGCAGCTTCCCCAGGCGGCAGGGATGCAATGAGCCCCCGAACCCACCGGCACAAACAGGCAGCCGCCCGCGCGCCCTCCGCCTCAGCCGCCCCCCGCCCCCGCGGCCCCGCCCCGCCCCGCCCCGCCGCAGGGCGCCGGTAACGCCGCCGCCCTCCGTGCGCATGCTCGGAGCCCGCCCCGCTGCCGCCTGTCCCTGGCCGGCAGCCGTAGCGGCGCGGGGCCGGCGGCATGTTCCGCATCGAGGGGCTGGGGCCCAAGATGGACCCGGAGGAGCTGCGGCGGAAGATGCGCCGCGACGTCCTCGCCTCCGTGCGCAACTTCCTCATCTACGTGGCGCTGCTGCGGATCAGTGAGTGCGCGGCACCGCGCCGGGCCGGGCCTTGCTGCTGGCGGGCTGCGCGCTGCGGCGGGGCCGGGCGGGCGGGGGCCTCGGCGGTCAGAGGAGCGGCGCCAGGTCGGGGGGAGGGAGCTGGGTGGCGGAGACGCAGCCCGTCTGGGTGGTTGAGGTGCGCTGCAGCTTCGCGGCAGGCTCGTTGATGCTCCTTCTGTTTTCTCTTTTCAGCTCCTTTCATCCTGAAGAAGCTGGACGGTGTATGAACAGTGTACGAGTTGCAAAGAAGACGCGGCTTCTGAAAACATTAAATGAAC
This sequence comes from Aythya ferina, assembly GCF_964211825.1. Taxonomy (NCBI): domain Eukaryota; kingdom Metazoa; phylum Chordata; class Aves; order Anseriformes; family Anatidae; genus Aythya; species Aythya ferina. The sequence goes on from NC_140299.1 coordinate 85,102,925, forward strand.
TGTAGCTGCTTTCCCTTTGTTGTTAATTAAACGCTGTGCAAGAGACAGTCCTAAATGGTTTTAAAAATTGACATTTAAGCATATCTGACCTGAAAATGATAGCTTGGTTGGGAGTGTGGGGAAGATGTCTGTTTTTCCTGCAGCTGACTTCTGGTCGCAGAGTACTCTGTACTACAGGAAGCAGTATGTTATGATGGAATACTTCTGGTACTGTTTAAAAAACAACAACAACAACAACAACAAAAACACCTCCATCTTCTTTTTGTATAAAGTGCTAGGACGTTGCTTTGTTATGCATCTGCCTCTAAATTGCCGCATAGCTATTAATATTACTGAACCTGTCTGTATGAGAAATTAGGTTGTTAATCCAAGTCAGAAAGTTGATTTTAAATAAATGGAAGAGCAGTCCTATCAATTAAGGAACAACTCTGGTACTGATTTATTTATAAAGTCTCCCAGGGGGAGCAAAGTCACTCCCATAGTAAGCAAAAAGAAGGATTGATACCACCTGATCAAACTGAACAGGTACAAGTCTGGGGGGTTGATGATGTGCATCCCAAGGTCCTGATAGAACAAGCTGATGCAGATGCCAAGCCTCTCTCCATCCTATTTGAAAAGTCCAGCTATCTGACCCAAGGAAGCCAGCTGATGTAGTCTCTCTGGATTTCACTAAAGCATTCGATACTGTCTCACAGAACTTGTCTGGACAAAATGACCAGAGAACAGTTAGATAAAATCATAGTAAGATGGGAGAACAATTGGCTGACAGGTGAGACCCAGAGGGCTCTTGTAAATGGGGTTACATCAGGCTGGTGATCTATCACTAGTGGGGTTCCCCAGGGCTCCATTTTAGGACCAGTCCTCTTCAGTGTTTTCATAAACGATCTGGATGAAGGACTTGAAGGATTTTTGAGCAAGTTCACAAATGATTCCAAACTGGATGGAGTTGTTGACTCTGTCAAGGGTGGTGAGGCCTTGGAGAGAGATCTGGACAAATTAAGAGAACTGGACAATCACCAACAGTATGAAGTTTAACAAGAGCAAGTGCCAGATCCCGTACCTGGGAAGGGGCAACCCTGGTTATACGTAGAGTGGGGGATGAGAGGCTGGAGAGCAGCCCTGCAGAAAGTGATCTGGGGTTTTTGGTTGACAGCAAGCTGAACATGAGCCAGCAGTGTGCCTTGGTGGCCAGGAGGGCCAACCATACCCTGGGGTGCATCAAGCACGTCATCGCTTGCTGGCCAAGGGAGGGATTGTCCCACTCTGCTCTGCGCTGGTGCAGCCTCACCTCAAGTACTGTGTGCAGTTCTGGGCACCAGAGTATAAGGAAGAAAGACATAAAACTGTTGGACAGTGTCCAAAGTAGGGCAATAAAGATGGAGAAGGGTCTAGTGGGGAAGATGTAGGAGAAGCAGATAAGTCACTTGGATTGTTCAGCCTGGAGGAGACAGCAGGAGACCTCATTGTGGTCTGCAGCTTTCTCACAAGGGGAGAGGAGAGGCAAGCACTGGTCTCTGCTCTGGTGACCAGCAACAAGACCTGAGGGAATGTCAGTGTTCACCGAGAGGGTGGTCACGCACTAGAACAAGCTCCCCAGGGAAGTGGTCACAGCACCAAGCCTGCCAGAATTGAAGAAGCGCTTGGACAGTGTTCTCAGGTGCATGATCTGATCTTATATTATTATTATTTCACTATTTTATTATTATTTTGAGTGGCTCTTTGGGGAGCCAGGAGTTGGACTTGATCCTTGTGGGTCCCTTCTAACTCAAATATTCTAAGATTCTATGATTCTATGAAGTCTGTTGGGCCTGATGACATGCATCTCAGGATCCTGAGGGAAATGGCTGATGTCGTTGCCAAGCCTCTCTCCATCCTACCTGAAAAGTCTTGGCAGTCAGGTGAAGTAGCTGGTGACAGGAAAAAGGGAAACATCACTCCCATTTTTAAAAAGGATGGAAAAGAGGACCCTTTTTTAAACTAAGAGAGGGGAGACTTAGATTAGGGGTTAGGAGGAAATTCATCACTGTAAGCATGGTGAGGCACCGGAACAGGTTGGCCAGAGAAGGAACCTGTGGATGCCCCATGCCTGGAGGTGTTCACAACCAGGTTGGACAAGGCCCTGAGCAGCCTGATCTAGTGGGTGGCATCCCCGCCTATGGCAGGGGGATTTGAATTGGATAGTCTATGGTCCCTGTCAACCCAAGCCGTTCTATGGTATGATTCTAAGGCCCTCTCTCATTCACAGTACTTCATAAGGCACTCTGACATAGTCCATTGTCTTAAACTAATGTGAGAAAAATGCTGGCATTCATGAGACCCTTCAGAGAGATGAGGACAAGACCCACCCCCAACAGGTGGCAGATGGGTACTCCAAACTTAAGAAGTGTTGGAAGAAGCTGTCCCTACATTGCTATCAGCAAGGAAACAGATAGTGAACTAAGTTACCTGAAATGCAGTATGACAATAGAGAACCTAAGCGTGGGAATGCAGAGCCATGTCTGCTTTAAAATGCTTGAAGTGGTCTTCCTGTACAAGTTCCTACTCATACCTTTCTCCAAGTGATGCCAGGAGTGGGCACTTTATTCAGTTCATGGGATAGATATGGCCAGGCCCCCGTGACATTGTGAATTTTCTTCGGTAACAGAATGAGCACAGGAGCTGGAAGAAACTAAACACTTACCTAGAGGTGATGTGGCTACCTGGCATGGCTAGCATTCTCCCTGTGTTATGGCTGATGCACCAGGCAAGCTGTCTTTGTGCAGGCGGGCGGGGTGTGAAATCATCTACTGGCAGAAATAGCTTGGGCTTTCAACTCAGCTGCCAGGGAAGCTCACATTCTTGTGAACCAGAACTAGGTGATTTGCAATTTCTGATGTTTAAACATGAAAAGAGACCGTCAAAATTAGAATCATAGAATACCCCGAGTTGGAAGAGACCCATAAGGATCATCAAGTCCAACTCCTGGCACCGCACAGGTCTACCTGAAAGTTTAGACCATGTGACTAAGAGCACAGTCCAATCGCTTCTTAAATTCTGACAGGCTTGGTGCAGTGACTAGTTCCCTGGGGAGCCTGTTCCAGTGTGTGACCACCCTCTCGGTGAAGAACCTCTTCCTGATGTCCAGCCTAAACTTCCCTGCTTAACTTGACACCATTCCCACGGGTCCTACCACTGGTGATTACAGAGAATAGGTGAGTGCCTGCCTCTGCACTCCCCCTCGTTAGGAAGTTGTATGCTGTGACGAGGTCCCCCCACAGCCTCCTCTTCTCCAGGAGGAACAGGCCAAGCGACCTCAGACACTCTTCATACATCTTCCCCTCTAGTCCCTTCACCATCTTCATCGTCCTCCTCTGGACACTCTCCAGCAGTTTTGCATCCTTTTTGTACTGTGGTGCCCAGAACTGCACACAGTGCTTGAGGTGAGGCGGGACTAGCACAGAGTAGAGTGGGACAATCACCTCCCTCAACCAACTAGTGATGCCGTGCTTGATACACCCCAGGATATGGTTGGCCATCCTGGCTGCCAGGGCATGCTGCTGGCTCATATTCAACTTGCTGTCAGCCACAACCCTCAGATCCCTGTCTGTGGGGCTGCTCTACAGCATCTCATCGCCCAATCTGTATATATAGCCACGGTTGCCCCGGCCCAGGTGCAGGACCTGGCACTTGCTCTTGTTAGACTTCATGTGGTTGATGATCGCCCAGCTCTCCAATCTGTCCAGGTCTCTCTGCAAGGCCTTTCCACCCTCATCAGAGTCCACAACTCCTCCAAGTTTGGTGTCATTGGCAAATTTGCTCAAAGCACCTTCCAGTCCAAATCATTTATAAAAACATTGAAGTGGATTGACCCTAAAATGGAGCCTTGAGGGACCCCACTTGTGACCATCCACAAGCCTGATGTGGCCCCATTTACCACAACCCTTTGAGCCCTGCCCGTCAGCCAATTGCTCACCCATCGCATGATGTTTTTGTTCAGCTGTATGCTGGACATTTTTTCCAGTAGGATCCTATGGGAAACTGTTTCAAAAGCCTTGCTGAAGTTCAAAAAAATCACATTAGCTGGTTTCCCTTGGTCAACTAGATGTGTCACCCAGATCTTATCATAAGAGGAAATCAGATTTGTTAGGCAGGACCTACCCCTCATGAACCCATGTTGGCTGGGACCAATGACTGCATTGTCCCCTGGATATGCCTCAACAACCTCAAGAATCATCTTCTTCATAATTTTACCAGGCACTGACGTGAGACTGACAGGCCTTTAATTGCTAGGGTCTTCTTTCTTACCCTTCTTGAAAAATTGGGACAACACTTGCCAGCTTCCAGTCTACTGCTGTTATAAGTTGCCCCCTTAATTAATTTTCAGAGAGCATTGCATTAATAATAGAAAGGAATTTATTAAGTAAGCAACAGCAAGCAAAACAGCGCTGGGCAGCCGGGGAGTCTCAGGTCCGCCAACGGCGCGCACCTCACCCCCGCCAGGGTCCCTTTTTATATCTTGGTAATTCCAGCATTACGCAGCACATCCTGGTATATTCTGCGACTGCGCGCACTGTTGCTAGGGGGTCATCTCTGTCCCTCTGGTGGTCGTGAAGATGAAGGCCGTAGTCTTCCTCAGTGTTGTGGTTCAACTTCTTTTTTTATTTGGTCATGTTGGCCCAGCGTGAGACAGGAAGGCAGGATGTTGATACACTAGTTTAGCAACTTATCAGGAGATGGTTACATGAACTTTGCAGCAGTGTCTTTGAACAAGAGGCAACTGAGATGCAGAAGGAGAGAAGGGGAGGGGGTTCTCTTTTTTGTTACATTAAGCAAAAGAATTTTCATAGTGTCTAGCCAAGTATTATACAGCTCCTTACTTCAGCAGGGAGCTTTCGCAACTCCCGCTCCTCAAACGGAACTCCTTGTTTTTATAATACAAAAGACAATGAACAAACATTTATTGTGTATTACAATCCCTCCTTTTTCTTTAAGTTACTCATTTTGTTCATTGAATCTCTGCAATGCCTGGCTACTAAGAACTAATGTTTCCTCGATTCCTTTGTTGGTCCTTATTGGCTCGTATTTGGCATGTATGAGCATTAGATGTGCCGCTTCTAAACGTCCCTTTACAATCTCAATCAATTTATTAAAAATACATGGTCCAAAAGTTAGTGCTATTATTAATAACAACAAAGGTCTTGTTATTGTTGATAATAAAGTAGTAAGCCAAGGTGAATAATTAAACCAAGATTCGTACCAGCTCTGTTGGGCTTCATTCTCCTGTTTCCTTTTTTCCAACCCTTCCCTGGGTCTTGCCATTGTATCTCTTACCACTCCAGTGTGATCAGCATACACACAGCATTCCTCTTGCAGGGCTGCACACAGCCCGCTCTGCTGTAAAAAAAAATACCAAATCTAATCCCCTACAATTTTTAACACTACCTCTGAAAGCGACCTGATAGATTTTCCAGGGCCGAGATGGATTGTTCAATTTGGGTCAGGTCCTCGTCCACAGCAATGCGTAAGGAAGTAAATCCTTGATTTTGTTTAACCAATGAAGCTACCCTGGTCCCCACTCCAGCTCCTCCCAGGATTACTAGGGTGGCCAAAGTTAGAGCCGTGAATGGTTCCCGTTTTTCCAGATGATGACTTTCCACTGTGTCTGGGTGTACATATAATCCTCAGGGTGGTATAGAATCCTTGGTATAATTATCACCTGTATACAAAAATCACAAGATGCATTAAAGAGTTTTAGTGATAGACAAGGAGTTACACCCACCGACGAACAAACGCAGCTAGCATTGTTGGCTGCGATTAACCACTCAGCTGATTGTTTTCCATTCTCCGTGATATTACATAGGTGACACTTCCCACTAGGAACCGTGCCCACACACCTACCACCTCCAGTGACTTGTGTTAGTGTTACCCTTATGTCTTTTCCCCAACTGCATTGTAGAGGGCTGTTCTCGTTTGTGCGGGTGGGCTCCCCAGGATCCCCGATAGCATCATAATATGAAGGCCTTATACTAAAGCATAATCAACAGTGTTTTGTTACATTTGGGTTTGTTTTGTTTAATAACTGGTAGCTGGCATTCATGACCCCCCCATATGTTATTCTCAGCTATGTTATCATTCTCGGCTTTACCTGAGCTCATAGGGCTGCTAAGGGTTGGCACTGTGAGAAATGTTTTAACAATTCGTGTCCATAAAGAACAATTCTGTTTGAATCCTGTCTGCCTCTGGGCCCTGCACTGGCAATTTAATTCTTGAACCACAGATGCAGTGTGTCCCAGTCTCCCCCTCATTCTAGTCAATTTATCACGTCTTCAGAAAACACTCCTTAAATTTATGAACCTGTTTGCTTTTGTTATTCCAGACTTCTATTTCTAACAGTTACAGCCTTTTTTTTCCTGTCTTCTTCGAGATTTACTTAACACTGCTATAGATGTGTCTGTGAATGGCTGGGGAAGAATGTTTTAATTACTCGTGAAGCGTCAAATAAGAAAGCTGTTTGTGTTTGATGTCTGGGAGTTTCAGAACAACTGATAACAACTAGTGACTGTTATGGGATACTATGCGGATCTTTGGTATCTGGCTAGGAGGCCGAGAGATTAAGAGGAAGGAAAAAGAAGCTGAAGGACGGCTGGGAGGCAAGACTTGAAGAGGATGTTCTATAAACTTGGCATGGTGCCGAGGGAGTACAAAGGGGGAGAGGAAGACTACGAGCCTTCAGCATGAAAGACCCCCAGAGGAGACTGATGCGCATGCTCCAGTAGGAGGGACTGCACCCCGGAAGCTAATTATAATAATCTATTTTTTTAGAAGTAGTAATGAATATGTATTAGTCTAGGAGCATAAAAATCAGCTGCTTGATGTAACTGGTATGCGTCCTGGTGGAGCGGAGACTCCCGGTGCACCCAGCGCTGTTTGCTTACCTCTATTCCTTTATATTCTTTCAATAAATCCTATTTTTTTATGTAATCCTAATTTGAATCCTGAGCCATTTATAACAATTTGGGGGCTCGTCTGGGATGGCTATAGTTCCTGAATTCTGATTTAATCTAGGAGAGTCGCCCCACCATTTGGTGGTTCCTGTTTGAGTCAGATCGGGACTAATGCCATCCTGAACCTGAATAAAGGTAAGCAAAGAATTTGATTTTTTTTGAGCTCCCTTGCCGGCTGTTTTTTGCCCGTAATTCTGCGCGCGAAGATCCGGACGAAGACGACAGGGTTGTTTGGATACCGTTTGGTTGGATTCCAGTGTCCGGAATCGAACCGGATGAAGACGACAGTTGTTTGGATACCGTCTGGTTCGATCCCAGACGAAGACAGCAGAGATGCTTGTGGATACCGTCCAGTTGGATTCTGGATGAAGACGACTGATTTGTAAGATACCGTCCGGTTGGGTAAAGGTGCGGTTGCCAGTGTTTGTGTGTGTGAGAGTGTAACTGAGACTTCTAAAGTCAGCGTGGAGGTCTTTTTGTTTTCTCACTGGTTCTAATCTCCTGTGGGGGGGCTGGGCCGGTGAAGGGAGTGATATGCGGGTGGGTGATAGGTCCTAAACCCCCTGCAAGACACTCTCACTGGGGGCAACCAAGGGCTGTGGGAATTGCCACTAGTAAAATTCCCGGATGGGTCAGATAAAATCAAAGACCAAGGACCAGAAAGGGAGCAAATTACCAGATATATGACCAAAAAGTCCATTATGAATAATGATTAGAAATTGGAACAATAGGGGCCCCAGAAAATTAAAGAGTAAATTGAAAATGATCCAGTATTTTATGATAGAATGACCAAAAGAACCCTTAAGACCCCATGTATTTTGATCCACGGAGGACGGGGTCTGTCAGGCTTTGAACATTAATAGTAGAATACCCGTGGATCCGGAAAAGAGCAAGCTGAAACATTGGAATTAGAAACTAGAGAGCAATTGATTAAGAATGAATATGTGCTACTGTGCTGTGCTGCACTTATACCTCCAGATAACAGGAGCCTCTCGGACCCCGAGAACCAGATCAAAAACAACCTCATGGTTCAGACTTTAATCAAGGGGTCTGAGATAAGGAGGACTGTTCACAAAGGGACAGGCTAGGAATATGTATATGTATAGGAATGTTCATGTATATGTAACTCTTTACTAAAGCAATTTGCCACATTAGGAGTGCATGACTTTGGTGGGACTACCCGCCCTGTGGTGCATGGAACTGAGTAAACATACCTACTTTACAATCTTACTGATTGTGGAGTCAGCTTTCTGTGAGTCATTTTGGTGAGCCAGGCAGGAGACACTCTGCTCGGCTGTGGGATCGGCTGCAGCGTGGACGCCCCTAGGTGCACCCGGAGCGTTTTGCTCGGAGGGGACTCCACTCTCGGCTGCTCACCGCAGGAGCAAAGATCTCCTGAAACTGCAGATAAACGGTACGTTTTCAGCTGCTGGAGGGATACTAACTGGAGTGTTAATAATTGTATGTGTTTTTATGTATGTATTTTGTGTTGAAATTTTGTATATTGTAATATTTGCATATTGTATGTATTTTGTGTTGAAAGTATTTGTGTAAGTGTAAGGGTTTGAAACAAAGTGTTACAAGTCACTTCACGAAGAACACAGTCAGAGACAATACTTATTTGGTTGGTTATCATTCTAAATTATATTCCTGTGGTATGAATGAGATGTGCTGGAGGCCTCCGTGTGCGATTGTGCTGTGTGAGTGAGACGCAGCGTTGTTGCAAAGCGAGTGCAGAGTTCCGATCTGTTGTTCCGTACTCTCCGCAAGGGGAGCGGGCAGAGACGAACGAAGTGCTTGACAGACTGAAAAGAAGTGCTGTTTTATCCAAGTTTTGAGTGGTGGTGCCTAATATATGGGCCCGGTGTATCTTGTGTATCTTGTGTATCCTATTTTTGCTCTTAAATGTTTTGACTGTGACAAGAAAAAGGCAGGAGCATGATATGACATGCTTCCTGCAACACATGAGGCCTGCACAGGCCGAGACCTGGACTCGCTGAGACCTGAACAGGCCGAGAGACTGGAGCGGCACCGAGAGACTGGAGCGGCGCTGGGAGACCCGAGACACTACGGAGGGACTACCGCTGGACGGAGAGAGCCCTGAGAGACGCTGCAGAGCCACGGACGGCTCTGAGAGACACAGAATAGACCTGACAGAAGCTGCAAAACACAGGGAAATTGAAGTAATTGCGGAACATCCGAGATCGAGTTGCTACGGGAGACCAGAGGCGTCAGTGGACACCGGTAGCCGACCCTCACCGTGTGGCGAGTCGGCACAGAGCAGAGGGGCGTGCATCAGGACCCTGCGGCGTGTCTGATGTGACCATGGAGGCAGCGGCAGCAGCGGCTCTGCTGCTTCTCTCTAGCATTCTTTTTATAAAAGGTTTATCTTGCAATGCAAAAAAGACTGTTAGTCCCCAGATCGGTGTTATAGCTATTACTAATGACGACTTAGCTCTATTGCAGGGCAGGAGTGCAGAGACGCAGATTACACTGCCAAATGACCACCGGCAGGCTCTTTCACAAACCTAAGGTTGCAGCTGGCACTGCCTGCAGCCGTATAGCAGACGTTACACTCTCTTTCCTAACTAGTAATCATGTGTCTTATCCATTTGTGGTGAATGGCCAGTGGCAAAAAGAAAAGGGGGGAGACAAAGACAAAAACGGTACAAGGAGGATGCCACTGACACTAACAGCATGGGTAATAGGAGTAGTATAAGTGACACAGGTGACGGTGCAGGGCACTCTGCCTGCTGCTCGCCCTCGCCTGACTGTGCACTGCTGCCGACAGTGCTAGAGTAAAATGTGAAGACTGCTCAGATGGCAGTGATGAGAGTGCTTGTGTGAAGAAGATGTGTGAAGAAGATGCGTGCTGAATCTGACTTTGTGTGCAACAGTGGTGAGTGTGTGCCAAACAGATGGCAGTGTGATGGGGATCCGGATTGTGAAGATGGGTCTGACGAAAGTGCTGAGCTGTGTCATATGAGAACAGTGTCATGGAAATGTGATGGTGAAAAAGACTGTGACAGTGGAGAAGATGAAGAGAATTGTGGCGATGTGACAGAGATCCTTATTGTAAGGATGGAAGTGATGAAATTAACTGCCCTTCCTGGACCTGCAGGCCAGACCAGTTCAGATGTGAAGATGGGAACTGTGGCCATAGGAGAAGGCAGTGCAGTGGTGTGAGAGACTGTCTGGATGGCACTGATGAAGCAAAATGTAACAATGTTATTCAGTGCTCTGGACCTGGCAAATTCAAGTGCAGAAGTGGAGAATGCATAGATATCAATAAAGTGTGCAACCAGCAGAGAGACTGCAAGGACTGGGGTGATGAGTCCCTAAAGGAATGCAACATAAATGAATGTGACTGTCCAACTGGGAAACTGTGGAGATAGTGATGAATGCCAAAACCCTGGTATCTGTAGTCAAATCTGTATCAACCTGAAAGGCTATCAGATGAATCCTGCTACAGGAACCTGGAAAGGGCCATACGGCAAAGCAAATTAGATAACTGTTATTAAACTTGTCAGAAGATAAAAAGGGAAGTGTTTCAACAAGCAGCCATGGGAGGGAAGGATCACTGAACCCTCGATGTGCGGGACTGTACCTTGTTTTACTGACTACTGAAACAGCTGTGAGAACTGCAGAAAGGGACCCACGCATCCAGAATAAAAGGACCAGTAACTACTGAAACTTGGAGGGTTGAGTCCGCTCCTGGGAAACTGAAACTCAAGCTAAGGGAGAACTAATATTCTGGCAATGAGGCTCTGCATGAATTAAGGATGCCAAATAAAGGGGACAAGCCTGAAGGGAGAAAAGGGAGAAGGCAAGACCGGGGCAGGACCCTCCACTGCGGTGTGTATGGTCTACCGAGGGAGGCAACCCCTATGGGTATTTACTGCCGAGTGAGAGGGCCTCGACCGGACTTCTCCCACACTAAGATCAGGTTGTCCCGAGAAAATAACATAAAAAACCTCTTTTTTAAACCTATATAAAATTGTGATCATTTTACAGGAGCTGGATCACCCTGACAGGCCGAACGGTAACACAAGCCTGAATTGACCCTGAAAGCGGGCCTAACTCCTTGACGGAAGGCGTTTGCCTATTATGATCCAGCTACGTGGGCAGAAGACAGATCCTGGGGCTATAGGACCCCAGTATATATACTTAATAGAATAATTTGGTCCAGTCCGTAGCAATGGTTTCACACCCCCAGTATGCACAATAATACACATTTGGGTAATTACAGTACCCCTTTCCCGGGTTAGAACTTGGGCAGAAATAAAATCCTGATCGGTTAAAGCATGGCTGCACTGACACCAGGTCACATAATGTGATGTGGAAACTGGGAGCACCCGCTGTCGTTGTTTGCTGGATGATGAATTGATCCTTCCATCTGATCAAGCTCCATTTAAAAGGCTGGTGGGGATGCGCAGACCCATAGCTGACCAAAACGATGATACTGACTCTCATGTATCGTAGGAGGTGGTCGGAGCCCATCTAAATTGTCGGCCCCTCAGTCCCCCACCGTTTTCACTTCTCTGCCTCGCTTGTCAGTTCGGTTGCAGCGAACTACAAGATATCGGTTCTTCTTGGCAGCAGCAGTTTTCTTCAGAGGAACCTACTAGGGAGCCTTCAAAACAGGGCCTCCTCCCCTTCCCATGATACACAGATAATATACAATACTTATCAAGTCCGTCTTAGTGTCAGCTTCAAGTCATCAGGGCCTGGAGCTGCCTCCCATTTACCTTCCCGGATTGGTCCTTTCACACGGCTGGCATGCATCCATCCTTTCTCCGCAGTTCAAATAGCCGTTTCTGTGGTAAGCAAAACAACATAGGGGCCTTCCCCATCGTGGTGTTAAAGAAGACTCTTTCCAAGTCTTAATTAGAATTGAGAGTGATCAAGTGGCAATTCCAAGTCATAGGGCATACCATATAGCATTTCAAAAGGAGAAATTCCTACATCAGTTCTGGGCTGCGTCCATATGTTTAACAGTGCAAGGGGTAAGCATTTTACCCAAGAAGCCTTGGTTTCCAGCACAAGTTTTGTTAGTTGTTTCTTAATTTCACCATTCATTCGCTCTACCTTTCCAGAAGAGGAAAGGGGGTTGCCAGGGGCTGTGAAAATCCCACTCAATCTCTAAGGCCTGCTTTAATCGTTGCAGTAAAGCTTTACACCCATTCAGTCACATGGTCAATTAGGACAGACAAGTAACTCAGTAAAGTCTACCTGTATACTTTGGAAAGGTCAAAGCCCTGGCTCCCGTCCCCCTCTAGATAGGTTACAGAAGACCTTTTTATTTACCCTTTGACATATAGTAGTACATCCTCTGCATGTGTGCTTCCCTAAAGTATATATTCCTACACAGACATGCTTTCTTAGAACAACATCATACATTGCTTGCACCTCTCAATTACTCTTCTGTTGTAAAACAGTTAATATTTGCCTCATTATCACTTTATTCAGCATTTCTCTCCCATCAGGGAGTATCGATTTTCCTTAAAATGATCCACATATTTGTAACATTAATACCTCCTTGGGAGGTTGTAATTGCTCCAAAATCTTTTTTAGAATTTACCCAAACAGATAGGTGGCCCTGTAAACCCCTGAGGTAAAATTGTCCACCTATATTGTTGCTTCCGCCCCCATTTCAGGGTCTTTCCAGTCAGAGGTGAATATCCATGTATGTTTGCTCTCAGGGCCAGAGAGCACTCCATTAATAACACTGTTATTCCAGTCTAACAATTTACTAGTTCAATGCCCAATTTAATCATCAAATCCCTTCCCAACAAGTTAGTCTCTGTCTTGGATACACACAATAATTGCCCAGTGATCATTTTATCCCCTGGTCTCAGCTTGGTATCCCCCAAAAGTGGCACTGTTATCCCACTCCCTTCTACCCCCATCACATTTAGGGTTTCGTTAGTTAATTTAATCCCTGATACTTTACAAGTCAGTAATGACTTAGCTGCCCCGGTGTATTGGGTTTGATGGCAAGGTTCGGGGGGTGTGAGGGGTGTGGGGGTGGGAAACTGCAGTGGCAGCCCCCGTGAAAACAAACAAACAAACAAACAAAAACAAACAAACAAACAAACAAACAAACAAAAAAAACAGAAACCTCCTCGTGGCAGGTAAGGGACAATTTCATCTGGCCACAAAGGGGCCCACTGCTGCCCAGAGCCATAGCAACACAGTCAGTGCCTCTGAGAGAGCACATCCACGAAAACAAACAAAGAAACAAACAAAAACCTGCTGCTCAACAGCAGCTGGGACAGCAAGAAACCCCCCAGCAGACACCAAAGTCAGTGCAGAAGGAGGGGGAGGAGGCGCTCCAGGCGCTGGAGCCGAAGCCCCCCTGCGGCCGCTGGAGAGGCCCCTGGTGGAGCAGGCTGTTTCCCCCTCCGCGATGCTTGGGAAACTGAACAAACACCACAGCAAATATACCAAAACTTCTAGACCTTTACTTAGATAATGCCTACATCACCTTTCCCTGCTCATTCAACTTCGAATACCTTTAACACTTTCAACAAACCTTTTAACACTTCCTTTATCTTTCTCTAGCCTTTACTTTTCTAATGCCGACATCAAAGGCTCAGTCAGGGGCCAACTTAATTCCGTACCTTTTCCCTCCAAGATGCTGAAACAACATCAATATACAACATTTCATCCTGTTTTCTTCTTTCCACAAAAACAACATTGACTGTATTATGGTGTTATAATTTTCATAGTGTCTAGCCAAGTATTATACAGCTCCTTACTTCAGCAGGGAGCTTTCGCAACTCCCGCTCCTCAAACGGAACTCCTTGTTTTTATAATACAAAAGACAATGAACAAACATTTATTGTGTATTACACTGGGACCTCTCCAGATTCCCAAAATTGTTGAAAAATAATTGAGAGAGGTCCCATGATGACATCAGCCAGCTTTTTAAGCACTCTGGGATGGATCCCATCCGGACCCATGGACTTGTATGGATCCAGGTGGAGCAGCAAATCCCGCACACATTCAGGGTCGGTTGGGAGCTTGTCACATCTTAAAGGGCATATTTTGTCTGTGTTGACGCACTGAGGCTGTGACCATCACGCTCACAAGCTAAACACCATTAGCCGGTTTTACCAACTCTGTACCGGGTCTTTGAGTGAAGGAAGAAGGAGCAATCAACACGGAAGAAAACTGCAGAGGGCCCTCTGGTGCCACCTAGCTGCCGCACAGGAATGCAGCTGTTCCAAATCAAACTTCACTGGTCCCTCCTGTGAAGGGAAATGCCTCCCGTGGAAGTGTCACATGCTCAGTCATCCTGCTCCCGAATACAGGAAATCTTAGAATTTCTGTTGAAAACCAACTCTCTTTGGGAAAAACAAAACAAAACAAAACAAAACAAAAACACTCTGATTTAAGGACTAAGCCTCCTGCACACCTTGTCCTACCATCTTACTTATGAATGTATACTGAATTCCTCACTTGAAACTCTGTGGGGAAATTGCTCCCCACATTCCTACTTCTGGAGGACAGCTCAGGAGGCAAGCTAATAAACATGTCTTCATGGAGCAAGCATTCAACCCAGTCCCAAGAAAAGGAGAACTGTTATTTCCAGGCAGAAGGTTTAGCCTCTAATAAGGACAACTATTTTAACAGCGATACCAAACCCATGGTCTGAACACCTATGGGTGCAACACCTTCACAGGTTTTTACAGTGTGGGTCAGTGTGTCCTTGGCTTTGAGTCGTACACTAAAATTATTGGCTTGATCGAACGACACCCTCTGTTAGGACAGGAGCCTTTTGGGTCAGGGCATTTCACATGTACGGCAGGTCTTAGATACAGGGGATTTAGGATGGCTTCACACACTCTTACAAGCAGCAGCAACAATGCATTTTCACTCTGAAGAACTTTGCAAATAGTAAGGAAACTGCATGTCTCATCCCTAGGGATCAAATATCAGCTCAGATACATCAAGGCAAGAATCCACTGAAGGAAAGGCTCCGATGGAAACTTGAGTGCAAGAACTTTCCCTGTGCAATCTGAACTCCAGCTCAGGTTGGAAAGATCCCAATAGTCTGGAGTGTGTGCAGTAACAGCAAGAATAGGTTTTACTCCAGCATATTACGCCAGTTCAGAGACCTCCCATAAGATTTGCTGGTGTCATACTCTATATAATGTAGATAGATAATGTAGATTCAACTGCATCCTAATCCCTGCCTGTTAAGTACACCTCACAAAATCATCAATTTCATCACCAATTTCAGTAAGAACTGGTCTGACCTCAGGCAATGTCCCTCGTAATTATATTCCTATTCTACTGCGAGCATCTTCCTCAAGCAAGAATCTGGATGTCCCTGATGAAACATGGGGATTCACCTGAGTAGAGCCAAGGACCTTTTAACTCATCAGCCCCAATCATGACCAGAAAGGCTCATTGTGGCCCCATGGCAATGGCAGAACTTCATAAAACAGGCTCTCTTGAGTCCCTATAAACATTTCATCAGACTGCACCTGTTCTGGGGCAGGCACTGGGTAGAACCAATGAGAATGGCATGCTCCTAACTGCTCTCACTAGTACTCCTCTTCAGGACCTGAACCATGGCAGAAAAGCAACTGTAAGCAGCCTGAACATAAGCCTGAGGACATTAGATCCATCCACAGACATGGCTCATTCTGCTCATTCTGTAGCAAACGAGGTGCAACAACTAGCAAGCAAGGAGGTCATTTTTTGAAAGGAATGAAAAAACCTGTCAGTGATGGGACAAAAGAACCGTTCTTGCAGCACAGATCACAACATCACACATAAGGGGAGCATGCAAGCATTTGGACATAGCATGAGAAGTCAGACATAAGCAACATGGCACAGCTCTTGGACAATTGTATAAGCCCCACAAAGAACTTCAGTTCTCCTGACCTCAGCATGTTTCTCCTGAAGTGCTGGAGCCTCTTGAGAACATTTTCATTTGTACTGCATCAACCTGGCTGGTAGTTCAAAGCAGCAGAAGGGTGGTCTGGCACCCCTCTGACCTTTCCCCATCCCCTCAAGACCTTATCTTCACCAGTGGCTGAGCAGATAAAGCTCCATTTTTTCTGTTATCCTCATCCCATGCTTCCTCTTGATCCTCAGGCTCTGCATTGTTATTGCGATTTCCCAGCTCCTCTTCCTCTTTTAGGAATCCATCAATGTTCAGCCCCTGCAGGAGTGCCACCACTACCTCTGGCTTGGGCAGTTTAGTTATCTTAAAGTGTTTCTTATAATGGGGTGTGTCCTTGTGGATAAGCCTCTGTTTCTCCACTGGGAATGGTCACTTTTCATCTTCATCCTCATCTTCACTCCTTATTAATGTGTCCTCAGTAAAGTGTACAGTGGGCTGCAATGGCAAAGCCCCAGAAAGACTGTGAGCCTCAGATAACAGCCATAGCTGCAGGCAGCACATAAATCTGCTGTCCCTCTACTACCAACACATGCAAAGCCAGCATTTCTGCTTTAATGTTAAAGAAGATGCAGGAATACATACCCCAATTTCCCTATACTTGTTTTCGCCCCATCTCCCATATCAACTCCTTCACCTAGACACATCTGTCAGCTTCATGGGCACTCAAACCTGTAACCCTGACTTTTGCACAGTCCCTGCCTCATTCCCATGTTATTTTTCCTAGTCTTTGATGGACCCTGTTCCACCACGCTCCCTGAATCTCTCCTTGCAGTTAGCTTCCAGGGCCTTTACTTGCCTCCAGCAATGCCCAAATCATACTCTGTAAATCCATTTATAATTTTCTCAGAAACTTTCAAATCCTTCCACTTTTAAACATGACCCTGATGCAGTTCCTAGATTCCTACCTCATTGTATTCTACTTCTACATCTTCCTCCTCTTGGACAGCTGCTTCTTTATGCTCTTCTTCAGCTTTTGGCTTTACAACCTTCTCCAGCTCCTGCATCTCAGACAGCTGCCCATCTGGCCAGCTCCTTTGTCCCTCTTCTCCCTGCTCCTCTCCCCTAAGGTCAGCAAGAGGTGGTGCTGTTAGAAAGGTGGGAGTCCTCACTGTGATTTGATGTGGCACTCAGTCTTTCTCCTGGGAAGATGATAGATTACAAAAATCAAGACGGAAACCAAAGTAGGAAATGTATCGGTATAATCTGATTGGTGCAGGGTGGGGTATGGTCCACTGCCAACAGAACCAGCTTTTTCAAGTTGCCCACTACCATCCTAGCTCTACCCGTTTCACCATCTATGTGGGCATTTATTGTCAATATCACACCTGGGCAGCAAGGCAACATCCCCCAGTACTCTATTCCCATCAATCTTTATTCAGTATATCAGAGCCTTCTTTTTCTCTCCCTCTTCTGTGACTGAAGTGGCATTGAGGCACACATTCCCCATTATGGCCTTTTCCGTATCCTTGCTGTATCTTGTGCTGTCTCAGTGGTCCTAGCAGACACCACAAGGTAGCTTATAACTCATGAAATGCAAGCAATCCATGCTCAGTCCAGTCTCACATTTCCCAAAAGTTAAGTTCTTTCTGCCCAGCTTACAAACACTGCCTCTCCATTTCCCCCATCTGCAACATGTTCTGTACAGTTATCCATTTCTTAGTGAACAGCACTCGCTTCTGACTTAGGTGAATTCAGGTCTGTGCCAGGTTTTGCAGCATGTACCTCATTGCACGGAACTTCAACAACTTTCTTCATAACCTTCAGCTCACCGGGATGAGGGGTTGCTCTGCGCTGTAGGCCCTACCGAAGAAAAAGCACTCATGCAGAGCATGACATTTAACAATCAGAGGAATACGTGTCATACCTCAAGATTGAATCAGTTCAAATGACATGTTTTATCAGACCACTAGAGCCCAAGCTGGACATGAACAAAATGTCACAGAATCTGATGTGGACTTCTCTGCTATTACAGTGTGCAGCTGGGTACAGGACTTCATTCTGGTCTAACCAAAGCTCGCACAAGTTTGGTAGCACTCCCAGAGTTATCTGGCTGTAACAGAGCAGGGCAGTAGCAGTGTCACAGCAGCAGCAGTGTCAGTCCTGTCCAGGGGAGAAACTGCTCTAGGATATTCCAAATCACACTAAAACTCTGCAAAACTCGATGTTACTGCTTTCACACCTCCTACAACCATTCATCAAATGGTTTATGAAACTAACATTTTGGTTTGCCACAATACTGCAGCAAATATGTTTGGAGGTGTCTGGGTTAGCATACTGGCTGCAGAAGCTCCCAACAGGAAACATGGAAGACAACAGGAAGGACTGTCCAGTAGCAAGGTTTTGGAAATGCTGGACCCACAGTAGAAATGTGTCTTTCTCCCCCTCCTCCCAGACATGAATAAAAGCTTTTGGTTAACACTGACAATCCCAACATGATATAGCAGCGCTATCAGCAATGGTAGACGTGTTCATAGTATTGCTCCTTTTGTTACCTGTAAACACAACACACACTGATGAGTGTTTGGTTTAGGAGTTAAAGCACCACTCGAGTGCTGTTCAAGCATCAGCCAACTGTTCTCACAAGCAGGCTGCAGCTTTGTGCATAGGAAGCTGCAAAATCTCTTCTGTCTCCCATTTTAGTTGGCTTTCTGCCAAAAAGCATTTCAGAACATTAAGAACAGGATTCAGTAACAACTTGATCCACAACTGCAAAGTTAAATATCACTGGATTTTCCCCAGTGTCAAGACGAGCTGTAATTCAAGATTATGCACTGGCTCTCAGCGTACTTAGGTTTAGGCTTGGGTTTAGAGCCCTCCATGGAGGCACCCTGATCCAGAGGGCACACACCACATGCTAGGCTGACATCACTGTCAGGAACAACATGGAATGGTCCTGTACTTTCTAAAGGAGAAAATAAATTACGAAGGGAAATGCAGAAAGTCAGCCCAGCAGAAGTGAAAAACGACAGCTGGTGGCAGTGAAACACAGCAGAGAAATAAAGTACCAGACAAGAATTTCATTGGAAAGGAAAGATCTTTAGGCAGCTAGATAGCAACAAAGAATGCCTCAGAGCAAAGGGGCTTGGAAAAAGCAGAGCAAGGTGTGTATAAGGGTAGTAGAAAGTGAAACAGGGCCAACACGCAAAGAAAACATTACACTGGGAACAATGACTAGGCCATCCTGGGCAGATCAGAATCTTCCCAAATAACCTGAGGGTCTACTTCTTTGCATTTCAGACAAAACAAAACAAAACAAAACAAGAAACACTTCCAAAAAGGTACAGATGCTATCCCTACCAACCACCCATATTCCCTCCCCACCATCCCTCACCTACCAGTAATTCCAGGTCATTAGCACCAAGGTCCAACTGTTCTAACTTGACAAGGAATGAGAGTGAACTGCAAGATACAGGGAATAGAAAGGGGAAAAGAGAGGAAGAGGAAGAGGAAGAGGAAGAGAGAATGAGAGAGAGAGAGAGAGAGAAAGGAAGGAAGGAAGGAAGGAAGGAAGGAAGGAAGGAAGGAAGGAAGGAAGGAAGGAAGGAAGGAAGGAAGGAAGGAAGGAAGGAAGGAAGGAAGGAAGGGAGGAAGGAAGGGAGGAAGAAGGAAGGAAAGAAGGAAGGAAAGGAAAGGAAAGGAAAGGAAAGGAAAGGAAAGGAAAGGAAAGGAAAGGAAAGGAAAGGAAAGGAAAGGAAAGGAAAGGAAAGGAAAACTAATAATAATGTGTACAAACAAGTGATGTACAATGCACCCGCTGACTGATGCCCAGGCTATCCCTAAGCAGCCAGACCCACCACCCTGTCCAGCCCCCCATATAATTGTTCAGCATGATGCCATATGGTGTGGATTAGCCCTTTGGCCAATTTGGGTCAGCTGTCCTGGGTTTGTCCCCTCCCAGCTTCTTCTTCACCCCAGCCTGCCTGCTGGCAGGACGGAGCAAGAACCTGAGAAGTCCTTGGCTTAGTGTAAGAACTGCTCTGCAACAATTAAAACATCAGGGTGATACCAACGTTAGTCTCATACTAAATCCCAAACACAGCTCTGTAACCTGCCCTGATACTGACATCAGGCTGACGGGCCTGTAATTCCCTGCAAAGTCCTTCCAGCCCTTCCTGTTGCCTGGAGGCACGTCTGCCAGCCTGCAGTCCACTGGGGCCTCCCTCATCACAGTGGGCAGCAGAAGAGACCTGCTGCGCTCCTCCCTTGCCACGGGAGCCCCACGGCTCCCACTGTCCCCCCAGGCCACAGTGAGCTCCACAGCCCTTCCAAGGAGGCAGGAGCAGCTGGTGCAGCAAGGCTGCCTCTGCCCTCCGCAAGCAACCTCAGGGCCCCATATACAACAGCCTGGCAGCATGGCTCTTACCCTCCAAACCGTCACACAGGTAGTCATTGTGGGCTTACATATGATGTTACAAGCACCCTGAAGTCCATAGCACTAATATCTACCTCTCTGTGAATATAACAGGCCATCAAATTATGGTCCCTTCATTTCGTATTTCATGTTAACAGTTAATATGTCACTCGGTAGTCATGTAACTTATTTCTCTTGAGACCTAAGACAATATTAAATTACATCTCATGCTTCTTCTATATTTGTCAAGGTGGGTGATTTATGGACTAATGAACACATTTCATGTGAACTTTTACAATATTCACCTAGTTTCATTTCCATACTCAATATGATGTTCATGAAGGTGCATGACTACAGGATTGCTTTTCTCCAGTTAATTAGAATTCAGAGCATTTCTCTAGGTTAAAAGCAAAGAGTATGCAGCCACTTATGTTAAAATTGTTGCCCTGATTTTCACTGCTAGTGATTTCAAATTCTTTTCAGGCTAATTGGTCTGCTTTTCACATTACTTAGCTTTCATCATCCCTTTGCACTTCATTTATAGCATATTCATTTTTTATATATCAGAATCCTACTCACTGCACTTTAGAAAACAGTCTTCCTGGCAGGGGAGAAGGAACAGAGGTCTATGAAATAGGATATAGCTAATGATGTAATTAGCAGTATACCAAGCTAGTACCAGACCCAAAGGATTATAAATTTTATAAATGTTTATAAATCTAGTTATCTGATTAATTTTATATTTTGGCTTTTGGTTTTGGTTGGATGGTTTATTGGTTGGTTTGGTTTGGTTTGGCTTGGCTTGGTTTTGTTGTTGTTTTGTTTTGTTTTTGAGAAAGCCTGAGAAAGTCATAATTTTGATGAGGCTGAAACTCATGAGTGGTATATGGATAACTTTTCAGCCCAGGGAGGTTTGCATCTCTTTTTCCAGTGAGCTATTCATTCAAGAATAGCTCTAGAATAGTTGAGCTATTGATCAGCATCCAGGTGATTTTTTATATTGTTTTTGCAGATGTGGAGGGATGAGGCATGTGCTACAGGGTAATGGATGCAGTGGAGTTCTCTGTAAAGGTGATCTAGTGTATAGTGTTGGAGAGAAGGCACTACAGTTGGTGACTACATGAAAATAGTTTTTGCTTGTTTGGAAGCTCTCTACAGGTACCTCAAAGGAGGCTGTAGCAAGGTGGGGGTTGGTCTGTTCTCCCACGTGCCTGGTGACAGGACGAGGGGGAATGGGCTAAAGTTGCACCAGGGGAGTTTTAGGTTGGATCTTAGGAAGAACTTCTTTACTGAAAGGGTTGCTAGACATTGGAACAGGCTGCCCAGGGAAGTGGTGGAGTCACCATCCCTGGAAGTCTTGAAAAGACGTTTAGATGTAGAGCTTAGGGATATGGTTTAGTGGGAACTGTTAGTGTTAGGTCAGAGGTTGGACTCGATGATCTTGAGGTCTCTTCCAACCTAGAAATTCTGTGATTCTGTGTGATTCTGTGAAGATGCAAAGCAGGGCATGAAGTGGAATGTCAGCACCAGAGCCTACCTGAGCAAGTTAAGTGATGACCACCATGTTGAAACAGAGGTTATTTATTTGAGGGACTGGTGTGGCAGTTTTAAGTATTTCCCGTTTGGGTATTACAGGTGATGCCCAGTCCTCAGTGTGGGAGAATTATCCTTGGGGCAGGTGAATGGTTTGGGTAAAGGAGTGGGAGAGAGGAATCGCGGGAGGTAGATGCAGAGAATAGTCAGACTTGCTAGTGTCTCTGATAAGCACTGGCCTTGGGCAAGGTGGGAGTTGAGCAGCCTGCTTCCACTTCTCTCTTATACAGATGTTGTGGATGGAGGTCTGTAGGCTTGGTATGAGAGGCTACTGAGGGACGGTGTCTTGCCATATGAGGATGGTCCTTATCTGGCAGCAGAAGAGAATCTTGAAGGCCATGGTGCCTGGAGTGAAACCTTTCATTTGATTATTTGTAAAATGAATCTTAATGAAATACATGCTAAACATACATATCTTTACTATTTGACTCTCCGCACAAATCATGCTAGACATCACTCCAGGGAAGGGAACAGATAATGTAAGGATATAAAGGAAATGGTTTTAGTGTTAGGAAAAAGCGTTGGTGTTAGCATTAGTTGATAAAGTGAGAGGAATGCCATAAAAGAGCTGGGGGGAGAAAGAAGAGATTGGAAAGCTGGAAGAGGTAGGTGAAAGGCTGGGCTCCTTCGTCTCCACCAAGACAGGGATGCCTTGTTGGTAAGCTCTGCACCTTCATCTTTTGGAGAGGAATACCTGAGATAGCATTTTGCTAGCACTGTTATCAGATATGAGCGCTATTGCAGAAAGTGTGTTTATCAAAAACAATTCCAAATCTCATATAGAAAATAGAATCATAGAATCATCCAGGTTGGAAAACACCTCTAAGATCATCTAGTCCAGTCCCATCTGTCACCTTATTAGAAGTTTTCAACTTTGTGAAACTGTCTCAGTGAAAGTTGTTGGCAGGGCTCTTAAACAGGCAAGTGTTTGACTTTGATAGGCACCTTTTAATGTGACACAGATCCTACTCCCACTCCACCTAGGTCTCCCACAAAAAGTTATTTACAACAGAAGCCATTTTATATCTCATGGTATATCTCTACTTCCTTTGGCAGTGTGAGAAAAATCTCAATTAATTTTCTTCAGACAGGATCTTCTGCAAAGCTATTTTATTTGTGATTGGAATGGCGGAAGTCCTGTCAATTAAGAGTGCATTTTAGTAAACAAATCATAACCTTTTATTCCCTATTACCCGACGCCTGATCACCTCCCCTGTTTCCTCATTGACTGAGTACTACAGGTTCACAAGCTACTCAACACTCCTCTATAGCATATATGTACGATTTTCCTTTCTTTCTTTTTTTTTTTTTTTTTTTTTTCCAACCCTTTAATTTCTCCTTTCTTATGTTTTGAGAATTTGTGATCTTTGTTTTACTATTCTCACACTGCTCATCCTATTTTTCTCAAGCTTCTACCTTGTTCTGGAACAGTGAGGGGCCTTCTACTGTCCACTTACCTACTTTGCATTTCTCCTTGTTATGACTCCACAACTACCTTTGAATACAGAAAACTAGTTCTCTACTGCAAAAACACAACTTAGTTTCTCACAGCAGCCTTTTCACACACTCACTCACAACGGAAGTCTGTACTCTCTCTGTCTCCAAATCCTAACCCTAACTCTGAACTTTCTGTGAAACAAAACAATTTGTGGACTTTGACTGATTCCAAAGTGCTGCCCATACAGCAGGGCCCCACGTGCCCCAAGGCTCCAAGAGCCCTGCTGGCATATCATAGTGGGACTGGCTCTGGTCTGCACTCAGCTCACAACCACAAGATGTGTGCTGCTGTGTCCCCAACCCCAAAGGCACATCCTTTGAAAGTCCCTTCACAGTCACACTAACAATGGGAGTCTGTGTTTTCTCTCTCTCCAAACCCTAAGCCTAACTCTAGACAGTGCCCACGTCCAACACACACCACACACAGCACTTCCATGAAATGCTGCTTGCAGTGGAAGCAATTTATTTAGTAGCCCTTGATTTCCTTTGGCAGCCTTTTAATGAAATTGCTCACAATGGGAGTCTGGACTTTCTCTGTCTCTCTCTAAACCCTAACCCTAGCCCTAGACATTGCCTAGATCCAAGAAACATTTCACCTAGTGCTCCCAAGAAAAATTGCTCGCAACAGAATCTTTTGGTAGCCCTCCACTTGCTTTGGCAGCACTCTCACAACTTCAGTCACAAGGGGAGTCTGTGCTTCCTTTCTTTCCAAACATAAGGACAGGGCTAAGACAGCTCCCAGGTCAAACATTCGTCCTAGCAAGAGCTCCCATGAAAAAGTGTTCCCATCTGAAGCATTTGGTAGCCCTCAACTTCCTTTGGCAGCCCTTTCACAACCTTAGTCCTAGAGAGAGTTTGACCTTTCTCTCTCAAAACCTTAATCCTAACCCTAGGCAGTGCCCTAGTCAACACCCTCTTCCAATACCCACCCCACCTAGGCTCCCATAAAATAGTGCTCACAACAGAAACCTCTTGATAGTCCTTGACCTTCTTTGGCAGAATTTTCACAAACCCACTCAAAAAGGGAATCTAGCTTAGAGCTTGGGGATATGATTTAGCGGAGGACTGTTAGTGTTAGCTCAGAGGTTGGACTCGATGATCTTGAGGTCTCTTCCAACCTAGAAATTCTGCGATTCTGTAAATATTAATTCGGAGAAGTTTTAGCATCTTCCCCATCTCAGTAGCACATATGAAGCAAGGAGTGTTGCCTACATATTCATTCTTAATCCATCGCTCTCTAATTTCTAATCCCATGTTTCACAACGAGGAGCAGCCCAACGATCAAGCGCAGCAAGGACCTGGGCCAGCACCGCGGAGCCCATGTGGCCGCCTGGCACCGCAGAACTACAGCTCCCAGCACGCCTCGGGACGGAGCAGCCCACCTGACCCTGCGGGGACTCTGGAACGCCCCCCCACCGTGGCCCTCCCCTCCTCTGCTCGCTCTGCACTATGGCAGCTTCCACCGTCCCAAACTGCCCATGCTGTCTCTCTCCAGGTGCCCACACAGGTTCCGAGGGAGCCTTCAGACCGCCTCCCTGGTAAGGCAGCTTGTGCTGACGGGCCTGCTTCAGTGCCCCGCGTCTCTTGCTGGGGGAGCAAGCTCTCCTTTTCTGAGAAGAACTTGCTTCTTATTTCCAACCTGAACCTTCCCTGGCAAGGCCTGACAACCACCACCATAAGAGAACAGATGTTTTACTAAGACACACTGAGAAAAGCAGGGATGGAAAGTCAGTTGTCGGGGTGGGAGTCTTCTTCCTGAGAGGAGTCCATTCTCCTGTCCACGTTGGCTTTCATGCGAGCTGCCAGGCGGGAGAACCTCCGTCCTGCTGATGTGCCCTCCAGGCTGTAGAGGTGCCCCAGTAAGGAGAGGCAGCGGGTCTGCTGAAGCATCCAGGCTAGCTTCTTCCTCCTGACACACAAGAGAAACTGCTGAGCCCAGAGGCGCGGCTGTAGAGCACCAAACCAGACTGGGCAGGGGAAAGTGGGGTGGCAGCTGAGACACGTACACCTCCTCAGAGGAAGGGAGCTGGTGCTGGAAGGGCTGCCGGCACGGAAGTGGGCAAATGAAGAAGTGCTGCCAGGGGCAGCCAACCGCTACAGAGGGTGTGCTGGCACTACAGCACGGGGGGGGGGGGAAGTGATGCCAGGCACCAGCAGGAGAAGGACTATCGCAACTCTGAGCCTTCTCCTCATCACACCCTCCCCCCCCCCAACCTTAACCCAACCCCATCCCATCCCTTGAGGTCACTGCCTTCCTTCCCCTGTTAAGCCCGTCCTCCCTGTTCACATCTCTTCTCTGTTCCCAGCCACCCCAGCCTCATCCGAAACGTGCCAGCAGGTGCATCCCTCGGCACAAGCTGCTTTCTACGCAAAGGCCCAGGGACTGCACAGGGGGGCAGCGTGAGGCTGCACTGGCCCCTGTTTGACCCACGTGTCGTGCCTTAATGCCTCGGTCCTGCTAATGAGCTATGGCACAGCTTAGGTGTGGCCTGAAGTCCAGGCAGGCCTGGGCCTGAATGCCTGGCACCAGAATACTCTTCCTTTCCCACGCTCTCCCTTCTGCTGCTTACCGAGCCTCTAGCGGAAGAGAGGGTGTTCTTCTGTTTGTGGCACAAAGAGCACCCTGAAACCTTTCCCACAGAGACTTGACAAAGGCTCCGGCGCGTGTCTGAGGGAATCGCTTTTTCAGAAGGCTCAGCGCCTGCCTGGTCGTTTTCTTGGCCAGCCCCACGCGTCCTAGATTACAGCAGACCTGCACAGGAAGAGGAAGCCATGCAGACATGGACCGCTTTCCCAAGCCTCTCCTCCTGCAGAGGCTGCAGAAATGTATAAGGGGCTGGCCATAGCAGGGACACCCCCTGCAAGAAGGGCGTCACCCTGCCGCTTTACCTCCGCTTTGAGGCTGAAGAAGGTCGCCTCCTCAAAGCAGTCTAACACAGTTGCTGTCTTCCCCATGGAGTTCCTCAGGACCTCCGCTTCGTTGAGCTTCATAAGGGCCTTTGAGCAAGCACACAGGCAGCAGGTGAGCATCAGTGCAGAGCCCCCAGCTAGCTCCACCCTTCCCTCTTGCCTCCTGTGGCACCTGCCTTAGGAGGGCCCGCATCTCCCCATGTGATCCCTGCCCTAGCACAGTGCCCCGTGGGCTCAGAGCTCAGGCACCAAGGGAGCCTTCAGACTGCCTCCCAGGTACTGCAGCTTGTGCTGACGGGCCTGCTTCAGTGCCCCGCGTCTCTTGCTGTGGGAGAGGCAAAGCGCAGGAAACAGTCCGGCTCTGCCCCCACTGTTTCTTTTGGGAGGCCCCTCAGCGGGCGTGTCCTGTTGCAGTGGACTCCAGGTGCAATGCGTGCTGGCAAGCAGGGTCACTCACCATGTAGCTGTTGGAGACGTGCAGGTAGGCAGCCGCGCACTCCAGCAGGTAGTAGAAGGCTCGGGAAGCATTGCCTGTTGCCACATAGTGGCGAGCCAAAGGCATAAGCACTGATTCAATGACGGCTTCGCATTTGCAGGAACACTCGCCACCATCCTTCTCTTTGGTCCTGCTGGGCTGCACACTTGTCCATTTGCCCTCTGGTGGAAACCGCTCTGACGCTCTGGTCAGAGGCAGGTTGCCAGGAAAAGAAGAGAGCAAAGAGCAGATGAGCATCACCTGAGATGACCCTGCTCTCCCTACGGGTAGCAACAAACCCCTATTTCCTGCTGTCTCATCCCAGCTCCCACCCCACAGCCAGCCTCCTCCTCCCAAAGCTGGAGTCCCAGCCAGCAGCCAAATGGCAGAGCTCCATCTGTCTCCTCTGGAGCTCGCTCGTTTCCACAATCATCAGAACCTTGTCTCCTCACCTGAACTCCTCCTCCGAGAAAGCCTGCTGCGGCTGCAGGGCATTTGCACTACCTGGGAAGAAGAGAGCGTGTCAAGGGACTCCCCACGTAGCCCGGGCTAAGAGCTGCAGGCTTGCAAGGGTCCTGTCGAGCAGACCCAGGGCACAAGAGCTGCGGTGATCGTCCTTGTCCCCTGGCTTATCCCTGGTGTTGGGGACCCGGTGGGCCCCAGCCTGCATGGGCCTGGACTTCCAGGGGGAGGGGGCTCCGCTGCACGGCACACAGCCTACCTTCAGGGGTGTGAGTCCTGTCCTTCAGGTGTTCTCCAGCGAGCACCAAGGCCTCCCAGCTGTGCCAGTCATCTTCGTCAGCAGAGCCCTGGCAGTTTTCCCCATCCTGGGGACTGGGGACGGCGAAGCGGTGGAAGGCCACAAAGTCCCCTCCGTGGCAGCTCCGGCATTTGTGCGCGTGCTTCTCCAGGAAGGCAGCACACTTGCGCTGCGTGCTGGCCCTCTGTCTCTTGGGCCACAGCTCGTAGGCTGCCTCCCGCAGCAGCGGGGCACAGAAGGCCAGAACGCCAGCCTGCTGCTCCGTGGTCTCCTTGCTTGTAGACGGCCTCTCCACCCCTGCAAGGCAATGGATGGTGGCCTCAGCCAGAGTGGTAGAGACATTCCCAACAGCCGCTGGGAATTTCCCTCTGCACAAAGCTGGTGGGGGAAGGCCTCCTTCAGCTACAGCGCTCCTGGGTCTACGTTACTGCCACCACTTACCGCTCCCTGCCTGCTGAGAGGTGGCCGGCCCCTCTTGAGCATCTTGGATGTCTCTGGGCACCCCTGTGTCCTTCAGCCACTTAAGGATGTTGTCGCTCACCAGCATGTCCAACAAATAATTCATCTGCTGCCTGGTGCAACTGGGAAGGATGTGAGCCAGCAGCTGGGTGGTAAACACTGGCCCTATGATGGCTGCAAACTTCAAAACCATCTGCTTCTGCAGCGTGATCCGGTCCAGCTCAGCCAGTGCAATCTCTGTCAAGAAGAAGCAAATCGTCTCTCTCTTTTGTGTCCCGGAGCCTGAGCTTGGAGAGGCTGGACAGTTCCACCACAGGAAACAGGGTAGACTTTGGCCTCTCTTCCTCAGGGTGGCACCTGGTGGGCAATTGGAGCCCAGGGGAATGTCTTCAAGATGGCTCCACTCCTCTTGCAACCACAGGCCACAAGGCCCAGGGATAAGAGCTCCTCCACCACGGATGGGGAGGGCACGATCCTGCGGGTACATGCGACCCGTGATGCGACCTACCGGAGCTGAACTAGGCTGATGCCCAGCAGCGCACACAGAGAGCAGAGAGCGCTTTCACCACCTCAGAGCTGGACTTGGAGCTCCCCACAACTGCTGTGGGCCTCACAGCCGGCCCACAGCCCGGAGGGGGACATCTGTGTCCTTAAGCACAGAGCTCTGTCTGCTCAGACCAGAGTCGCCTTCCTGGCAGGGCCCCCCAGGCTGAGAGGGTGCTTCTGCAGCATGCTGATGCCCAGCCCCTCTCTCACATGCACCCCAGGAAAGGACCCCAGCACAGCCGCGAACTCAGCCCCTCACCTTTCAAGGCAGCCGGCAGCACGGTGGTCTCCAGGCTGACATCTGCTCTGACGGTGCAGACCCTGCCACTGTTATTCCCAGCACTGGAGCTTGAGGTGGCTGAGACAATGGGTGAAGCCTCGACTGCAGAAGCTGGGAAGAGAGAGAGAGAGAGCATGAACAAGGTGGGGCAAGTCCAACCTGTCACGGTTGGGTGCGCTTCATGGCCCGCACCGAATGCGGTCAGTGAGCAGGGCAAACCGGTTTCCACTGCAATGGTTTTGTCTGCATTGCCCTTGCAACTCTTTTTCTGCCTTTGGACCAGCTGCCCAGCTGTACTGAACGAATATCCCGCAACAGAACGCAGCGGTTGCTACCTTTGACAGCGCTCCCTCCCACAGCCAGGGAAATTGCCAGTGATAATCCAAAAGGCAAAGCCCATGCAGGCTGTCCCCAGGGCAACAGCACTCTGCTTGGCGTTGCTCTTGCCATTACTGCTCTTGCGTTACTGCCAAGCTCCTCAGTTCCCAGCGCCTTTGCGGGCATTTCTGGTTTTGGATTACACTTTCCCAGGTCTGACCCTCTCCTGCAGAAGCGCTTTCTTCTCGAGGGAGCTGGTGGCTTGCCAAGGTGACAGCAAGGTGTGCAGGAGCCCACACCTCAGCCAGATCAAGTTCTGTCCTGCTGCCAGATCGGACTCTGCCCAGACTCACTGGAAAGCCACAGGACACGGTCGTGTGTGTGTGTGTGTGTGGGGGGGTGACGTGCAACAGCATCTAGCCAGTCCGCAACAAGAGTGCTTACCGATCAAGCCCTCCCAGTTGTCCTCTACTATTTTGTCCTGCCTCCCAGTGCTGAACAAGAGCATGTTGTTGCGACGCAGGCAGCGCAGCAGTTCCTCACAGTAATATGGGATGCCAGAGCTTCTTTGGATCAGGAACCTAGGCAGGAGCAGACCCAGCAGTGACCAACACCAGGGAAGTATGGTGCAACACAGTTCTGATGGGTGGGTGGTGAGTCACTCAGGCCTCACAGGGTAACCAGCCTCTTTGTCACAGCTACGGCTCACTTCAGAAGGGGGCGGTCCTCCCACTGGCTTGGGCGTTTGGGACCCCTGACCCTACACTGTTTGCTGGAGTCCATGGGGAAATGGTCGTGGGCAATGTCCAAAGCACAACACAGCAAGCCTGATCTTCCCTGTCCTCAGGAGCCCAGATCTGCTCTGGCAGCTGGCTGGACCCCTGCTCCTGGGAATCCCTACTGCAGCCTGGCTACATTGGTCAAAGCCTTTTTCACACCTCAGCCACGCTGAGGCTTGGGTACCCATCTCCCTCTGCTCTCCTCTCTCCTCTTCTCTCCCTTTTCCTCCCTGCCTTGCCCTCCCTCCTCTGCAACAGCAAAGGGCTGTCACTGCCCACGTGCTGCGTCCTGGGAGCTGCCTATTTTTAGCTCACACCTGCTGTGGTGAGTCTTAAGGAGAAACCCAGGTCCTTGCTGGAGTCAAGGATGCTGCCAGAAGGCCCCGTGCTTCCTTTCCTGCGGGGCGACTTCCTTCCGTGGCAGCATAGGTCCAACCCCTCCGGAAGAGCTCCGTGGCCTGCAACATACCTTGCTAGATCCCTGGGGACGCTGACCACTCCAAGGTCCTGGCAGACTTTCTGCACCACAGCTGCAGGTTTCAGCTCTTCCAGATGAAGACAGCTGATTCTCTGGGACGTTGTGCTGTCTGCTGCAGCTTTGAAAAAGCTCTCCGTTCTCTCGTGGC
This sequence comes from Aythya ferina, assembly GCF_964211825.1. Lineage (NCBI taxonomy): Eukaryota > Metazoa > Chordata > Aves > Anseriformes > Anatidae > Aythya > Aythya ferina. The sequence continues at coordinate 85,133,422 of NC_140299.1, forward strand.
CAGGAGCTAAGCTCATCACCATAAAGAGCGTGACGCTTTGGAGCACGGGCCACATGACAGTCCAGGAGGCAGGGTCGATGAAGTGGGCGTTGTCGATGACAAATATGCCAAATTCTCCTCCAAGGGTCTGAAAAAAGCAGATGGATCTGTGTGGAGTCTGGCGGATTCTCAAGCATCCTCTAGGGGAGGAGATGCAGCCTCTCTCTCCGGAGACGGAGAATACTCAGAAGTCTCTCCCCAGCCGCTTCCCTCTTCAGAAGCTTACTGGCTTTTCATTTCTGCGAGACTTTAAGGCCTCCTGGAACATCACTTGCCCTTCTGAAGAAGGGAGCTTGGGCAAAGGAATGCAGAAGGCGTCAATCCTCCTCCAGGGCACATACCCTCCAACTTAACAGGAGGCAAGCTACGACGAGGCATATGGGGAGGGTGTGAGAGGGGCTTCTGGGAGGAGGGGCTCCTGGGCCCTGAAGGGCGGTGACCCTGGCACATCGTCCTGCTGCCCACTCAGGCTGTTCTGATGTGGAGCCTGCAGCGGGCAGGGTTGTTTTCTTTCTCTGACCCAGGTAGAAGGAGGAACGCTCACCTTCTGTAGCACTTTCCTACAAGTCTTCTGCAACTCCCTTTTCCTTTGAAGGTCATGCATCTTGCAAACCTCGTCTGAGATGGCAAACTGGACAGGAAAGCAGAGTCAGAAAGAAACATCATCCTGGGACCAGGCATGCCTATCCACCAAGCTAGACGGCAGAGCAAAGCGCCTCTGCTTTTGCATGAGGTCAGCGCAAGCCTCTCTTCACTGGCCTTTCCAGGGCGCTGACCAAGACACCTGGCACATGCACAGGACATGAAGTCACCACAGACAAGGAGCCTCCCTGGACCCAGGAATCAGAACGGGGTGCTATGAGCACTGCAACTCCCAGCCCAGCAGAACACCCAAACAACCACCAGACTACCTCAGGAGGCCTCCCTCTCGCTCTCACCTTGACGAGGAAAATGTTGTTGAGGAGGCAGTAACTGCTCTCTTCTATCGCCCCTTGGAGCTTGGCCTGCAGGGTGCGCTGCCGGTCCTCGCACGTTTCACCCGCCTGCAGTCCCAGGGCCCTGGCCACCAGCATACAGACGGCAGAGAAGGGCTGCCTCATGTTGGCCTTGGTCAGTTCCATGGTGACAACCCTGCGGTGCAAAAGCAAAAGGCAGTTGAGCTGCAGAAAAGGCCCCCAGTAGCCCACGCCTGCCTAGACAGGAGAGTTAGAGACTCACGCTGCCTGGTTCTTACTGCAAAGGAACGCAGGGTACACAGTCCCGGGGGTGTGGGCGGAGGGCCAGGCACAGGGCAGAGGCATCGCAGTCTTCCACGAACGTCAGGGGACGGGCATGGGAAGGGTCTCAAAAAACCCACTTACCTGTGCCCAGTGGCCTGGCCCAGAAAGGCCAGCTCAGTAAGTAAGTGGCTCTTTCCAGAGCCCAGAATGCCTGCGTACGCCAGGATGCGCGGCTGTCCCAAAGTCTCATAGGCCTTCAAGCTGCGTTCAAAGAGGTCAATCTCCACCTCCCGACCTGTGAAGACCAACCAGGAAACAAGCTGTTGCAGCATGCTGAAAAGCAGGGCAGCATTCCCTTTTGCTGGCACGGCGGCTTCCCTCCACCACGTCAGCAAGCCTGCCTACACCCAGGCCTCCTTCCAAGCCCCTCATCTCAGAGCCGCCTGCCTGCTGGCCACACGGCGCAGCTCCTAGGAGCTCTTTCCCCTCCGCTTCTCCTCCCACAGGCAATGAGATTCAGCCAGCTGGACGCAGCTCCCCACACTGATCCAGCCCAAGACTGGAGGGCACACTTTGAGGCACTGCAGGCAGCTGCGCCCAAAAGGCATGCCAAACATCTCACTGCACCCTGAGCCCCAGAGCTCTTGCCAGCACCCTGTAGCTAAGGTGGCGTCTTCGGGCCTGTTGTGGTTTTGGCTGCGATACAGCTCCTTGTCTTCACAGGAGCTTGGAGTGTGCTGTGATGTGGTGGACTTGCCACCAAAGGAACGCCGAGAACACACTGAACTCTTGCCGAGCAGTGCTGGCACAGTGTCAAGGCCTCTGCAGTTTCTCATGCTGCCCCACCAGCCAGCAGGCTAGAGGAGGGAGGAAGGGAGCGAGCGGCTGTGTGGGGCTCAGCTGCCTACCGGGGTTAACCTCCAGCAAGGTGCACTGCTTTGGGCAAAGGGAAGCAGCTGGGGTTCTGAAGAGCGAGGACTTCTCTACCTACCCAGCAAGGGGCCATAGTCCGACCTCTTCTTGGTAAGACCCATGTCAAAGATGCTAGAAGCGGGAGAAGACAAAACATGAGTTTCACTTAGTTGTTCAGAAGCCAGGGAATATAGAGCCTGCTGTGTTAGGGGAGGAGACCCGCCGCAGGTAACTGCTTTTCTTTCCAGCAGCATGCTGTCCGGAGCATGCTCCCCGGCCAACGTTCGAGTGGACATGCCAGGACAGCTTCAAGCACGAAGAAGGCCAGCAGCCATGGCGGGACAGCAGAAGGTGTTGGGAGTCCCTCGCCAGAGGCCAAAACCAAAGAAAGCCCAGATGCGGCAAAGAAGCCAGCGTGTGCTGTTGGCTAGTAGACTGCTCTGCCACCCTGGACAAGCAAAAGAAGCCTCTTGGAAAGGAGGACCTGTGTCACTTAGTGGCTCAGGACACCAAGCACCTGGCACCTTTGGCTCAAGTCTTTTGATAGTTTTCAAGAGACAGCAACGTTAACATCCAAAAGGTCCTCCAACCCTGGCCCGGAGGGACAGCTGAGAACTGAGCAGGCAGACAGGAGGAAGAGTGGCCCAGTGGCCCACCTTTCCCCAAGGCGACATGACTGACCCAAAGCTTCCTGCGCAGAAGGAGCTGGGAAAAAATTCCTCCTTGCATCAGAATGACCTCTGCCTTAGCCTTGCACATAGTGGAGCAAACACAGGGCAGGGAGGGAGCCCAGCGGAAAGCCGCTTGGACAAAGCCTGCATGGCTAGCGTGCGTCTCCAAAGCCAGGACAACCTTCTGCACCCCACTGGCGTCACTCGCAGCTCTCTTAGCAGCAGGAGACACAAGGGCAGAAAGGCACAAAGCAGACCCATGCCAGGCCTTTGGATCTTCTTGGCCACAGGGAAGGGATGTCTGTGGGAGGCCAGGCTGGTCTCTTGCTGCACAGCTCCTCTTTACTGGTCAAGGTTGCACCCTTGGCTTCCCCTTGTGGCCCCATCCAGATGGCTCAGAAGACACTCACCACTTGTCGGTGATCCCCACATATTGATAGATAGCGCCGGGATCTGTAACACCTTTCAACTTTGTCTTCGGCAACTCCTTGAAGAGGTAACTGGGCAGGCGAGAGGCCTTGTAGGTGTCTTCATCACAGGACACCAGCCTGGGGTAGTGCACCATCAAGCGGGCACCCAAATTCACCTTATGGCCAATCACTGCCATGGAGAGAGAACACATTGACATGGTGAGGAAAGCAGTCTTGCCCCACCCTTTAAGGCCAAGGGCTACTTCCCCTTGTTGTCCATAGGTGCATGCCTAGTGCACTGCACCAATGAGCACACACAGCAAAGATCTTTTAATTAATTCATTATATAAATATATATATATATTATAATTAAATATTTTATTATATAACTCTGCAGAGTCAGGTGCTTGGCAATCTTCCGCAAAGCCAGCACACCTCTGACTTGAATCACCGTTACTTGTACACAGCAAACTTGTGAAAGCTATCTCTTTGGGTACTTCTGATTGGCTATTACAGCTCACCTAACTTATGTCTCCTGAGTTTGCACATTACAGAGAAAGAGTGGGGGCTGGGGAAGTGGGGACACATCAAATCCCACATTAGCATACGTTAGCATTTTGATGGGTACGATTTTTAATACGTTTATGACCCTTAATGAGCAAAAGGTTACTACAGATTAGTCTGGAGCTGTTGTTCTCCTCCTTGTTTTCACCTTTTGTCCCTTATCTCCCTTGCTGCTGCTAGCTCAAGGCTACCTGTCTCTCTGTTCCCTTATTCTCTCACCTAAAAGACTATACAAGCTATAGAAATACTACACAAGCTACAGGACTCTCTATATTCTTCAAGGTTTCCTTGTTTTTCCCAGCTTTGGGACTACACCCTCAGGCACAGGTCAACCCCGCAGCAGGGCAAGCTGACCCAGCGGGAACCGCAAGTCTCTGAGCCCATTCTCCCACCTCAGGTCGAGACCTGTGACATCTGGGCTGCTCTCGGCAGGCTGTAGCATATGTGCTTGCCCCAGCCTTCCCATCTCTTCATGACTGATGTGTGTGTGACAGGTGTGCTTAAGCACACCCACGCCAGCCTCCCACTCTTCAGACTAAGGTGCGGTACCTGTATGTTCAGCCCTCTCCGGATGGCCACAGAGGCCGTAGAACATCGTCCCGCTGGTGACCCCAATAGACATTGCCCTGGCACACAGGGAGAGAAGTGCAAATTCAGTGGTGCCCCAGGCGCAGTCCTGCTCACCCCGCTCTGCCACTTCCCACGTCTCTCCTTGGCACCAACCAGGGACACCTGCTGTCCCACAGCCGGTGTGTGCCTCGGGGACTTGGAGAGCTCGGGGCACCACACACAAGGGACGTGGGGAGGGTGCACGCAAGACGGCTTGGACCCTTCCCCTGAGGCCCGATGGCTGTGACCTGCAGCAGGCCACAGCCCCTCTCACTAGTGGAGGAAAGCAGGTGCTACCCACAGAGCACCTACAATGCCAGCGACTTTGAGATTAGGCCAGAGCCCTGTTCCTGGCAGGCTGTGCTTGGAGGGACTGCGCCTGGCTGCCGTGAGCTAAGCCCAGGGGCTACCTGCTGCCTCTCAGGGTGCTGCCTCAATCCTGCCAGGGACAAAGGAGGCCAAGCCAGGAGGCCACGTCTCTTGCTGGTCAGCCCCCTTGCGCTGTCCCAGGCAGCACGCATGCCCTGCAACACCGCCACACACTCACTCAAGTTTCCTCAATGATCTGGAGCACGTGCTGAAGATCTGAAGAGCGCTGTCCAAGGCACGGGTGCTCTCGTCACGCAGCTTTGCTCCAGACATTCCGAACACACAGAGGAATGTACAGCCCTGCAGAGGACAGATGCAACACATCTGGTTACAGTGCCTATGGCCAGCAGCTAATGCCGTTCCATTGCAGTCGCCAGGGAGACCAGTAGAGCTGCAGGTCAACACAAAGCCACAGAGGACTGATCCCACCAGCAAGGCAGAGCTGCTCCTCAGTCCCTCTCCACTAAACAGACACAGGCCACCCTCTGGGGGTGGGATTGCTCCCCCACGCTCACCTTATCAAACAGAAGGCTTTTGTTGATTTCACCCTTGTGAGGACTGATGATTGTTGAAATCATCCTGTTGGCATCACGGAGGCCCCTCTGAAGATCCAGTAACCTGGCCTCTGCAGAAAACTGCAGCTGGATAAAGAGGCTGGTGACTGGCCGTAGCTCAGACCACAGCTGCAGCGGCATATCCACGTCCAGCTGGAAGTGAAGAGCACGACAGCTTTGCCAGCCTGTTCTCCCGGCGGTTCCTCTGGGCCCGTGCCACGTACCGAGGGAGAGCAGGCATGTTGGCAATACCAGGTACTACTGGAGGAAGGGTAAGTCCCCTGCTCGGTGCCAATCGCAGGCCAGCCTGCGGCAGGCAGGTCATAGCAGAGTCATAGCACAAACGACAGAGGGGAATGTTCCAGCAACACTGCATCTTGTGGCAAGTACGGATGCGAGGGGCGACCCTCTGGCACGTCCCAGGGACTTGAGCAGACTCGCCCCCTTGTCCTCGCCTCGTGCCCACAGCACGTCCAGAGCAAGAGTCATGGAAAAGACAGAGGCAAGTCCACCTCCTGCCACCCGTGCCTCTTTGAGGAGCAGCACAAAATGGGCAGTTGCCTGGCACGTGCAGCACCAGTAAGCCTGCCATCAGGTCCCCTGGGTTCCCGCCCCAGGGTGCTTTTTCTTCCATTTGTCTGTTTTCACGAGAGCTCCACCCATGCAATGCACACCTTCTTCTGCCCTCCCAAAATGCAGCCTCCAGCAGCAGTGGCCTTACCTTCCTGAGAGGAGCTGCTGGTATGTACTTCTGCATCTCTGCTGCCACTTTAGGACCATTGGACACGAGAAAAGCTGGCCTTAGGTGCCCTAAGGGAAGCAAACGCAGGCCTTCACTGGCAGGACGGGACTACAAGGGGGTTGAAAGACGGGGCTGGCACTGGGCAAAGCAGAGCAAAGATTCTTTGGCGTTTCCTCCTGCTCCCCTCTGCAGCTGCTTGGCCAGAGCCATCCCCTGGAAGGAGGGGATGGCAGCGACAGCCTCAGCTGAAGCACAGGAGGGACAAAGGCACGAATGCTGACTGAAAGGTGGAAGAGGGCAGGGGGAGTTCCTCCCTGGAACTCTGAAGCAGGCAGGCCCCATTTTTCCAGCCAGTCTCAGAACACGGTGAAGCAGGGACTCACCTATCCTTTCCAAACGCTGCATCTTCGCGTGTTGCTCAAACTGGCCTGCAGCATCTTGGCATTCTGACCCAGACATGTGCTCCATCCTCTGAACCTGCAGACACGCAGAACAAAAGTACTGCCACTGGCCTCCCCAAGGAGCCCCGGGAGACACAGCCCGCCCCTCCACTCTCACTTTCCAGAGAAGGGCAGAACCTCTTGGTGCAGCAAGCCCACCTCTCTGGATTTTCAGCTGGGACAGAAGTGCCTCCTCAGAAGGACCAGAGCCACGCAGGCATCACCCAAGCATGCCCCAGCTCTCCAGGACAGCTGCGCGACCCACGGGGGACATTGCTGGTGGGGCCCACACCCTTCCTGTGCTTCCCTCGGCCAGTCACACAAAGCAAGCACTACCCAGAGCTACCCCTGAGGTGGAAGGGCAACTGCTTCAGCTCTCTACCAACCCTTACAGCTACAACTCTCTCCACGTCCAGCGCCTCAGCCTTCTGGCACCTGCCTCCTTCCCTCTCAGGTGCAGGTCTTCAGAGAGGCTCTAGAGGCCAACCCGTCCACCTACCTTCAGAACCCGTTTGCCACCAAGAAGCCTGGTCTGGATCTTTTCCTGCTCACACAGCTTCCAGCAGGTGGGCGAGACAATCACTTCACTTTTAACCGCAAGGTTTTGGGCGTTCATAACTTCCTCCAGGGCCTGGCTGCAGATGAAGTACTGCTGATGGTACCCGTCTCCAGCAGCCAGTATGGTCATTTGCCCTGCGGAGATCCCTGGGGAGAGAGCAAGAAGCAGCATTGACACCGGGGAGCAGAAGCAGTCAGCAGCACTGGAGAGTGCCAGGGCTGTGCACGTGGCACAGCTGACCCTGCAGCGCCCATACCTATCTTCAGGTGGAGCTTCTGACCCACGTGTGTGTCACGACTGCCATGCTTCTTCTGGATTTGTTGGCAACACTGCAGCACCAGGCTGATGGTCTGAGGCAGCTGAGCTTCTGATGCTCTCCACAGCACCAGCACAGCATCCCCTGGGGAAAGTGAGGGGAAGGGGAAGGCTCTCCTGAGGGACAGCAGCAAGTGGCCAGCCGGCGTGCAGAGGAGGACGGGCTTGTGGGAGGGCATCCTCCTGAAGGACAGCACCCTGGCCACAGGGACCCCTCCCCTCTGCCAGACCAGCCACAGCACCAGCCAGGGCAGCAGGGCAAGAGGGTGGGTGGCGGGGGGACCCTCTGCCCAGCACTCCTCCGCAGCTGCAGCAGCCCAGGGACACCACCGGAGGGATTGCTGCGTGGCCAGAGAGCTGCTCCATCAGGCCAGAGCACAGAGCAAGCGGCTCCCGCGGGAAACACTGCACAGCAGCAGGACATGGAAGCAGCCTCCTCCTAAGGACATACCTCCAAACTTCAGGATGTCTCCTCCAAAATCCAGCACAACTGTGGAGAAAGAAGGGAAGGCAGAGTTATGGGGCACCTTCTTCCGGAATCCGTGGGGCAAGCCACCTGTAGCCACAGCCCTGGCCCCTGTACAGCGAGTTGGGAGGCCACACAAGCACAGTACGGTGCAAGCTGGAAGGCACCTCTGGAGAGTATCTGCTCCAGTCCCGCACCCCGTCTCCACTCAAGCCGAGCCACTCAGAGCCACCTGCCCGGGGCCACGTCCAGACGCCTGGTGAAGATCTCTGAGCGGGGACACTTGCAAATGCTGCCAAAGTGGTGGCCACCACATGCTCACGGTCAGAGACATCCCCCGGGATAAGGGGCTCAGGAGGGCCACACACAGATGTCAGTGCGAGCCTCCCTAGGTCACTGGCACGCTGGCACTCACTGGATGCCCCCAGCCTGCCTGCGGTCCTAATGGCACCAAAGCGGTGTTCCATCGTGGAACTGGAACGGTCTCTCTGCAAGCACAGAGACAGATGCTGAGAAAGCAGGTGTCCCCTTGCTCATACAATCAGAGAATGATCTAGGCTGGAAAAGGCCTTCAAGATCATCAAGTCCGACCATCCACCTAGCCTACTGAGTCCCCATCACTAAACCATCTACCTTAGTGCCATGTCCACACATCTCTTAAATAGCTGCAGGGACTGGGGCTCCATCGCTTAACTGGGCAGGCTGCTCCAGTGCTCAACCACAACCTCCTTGAAGAAATTCTTCCCAGTACCCAACCCAAGCACAGCCTGCCCCAAATCGAGAGCCTTTCCTCATGGCCTCTCTCTTGTCACCTGAGAAAAGAGACCGACTGCCTCTGCGCTGCAGCCTCCTTGCAGGGAGGTGGGAAGCGCAATGAGGTCTCCCCTCAGCCTCCTCTTCTCCAGACTAAACAACCACAATGCCCTCAGCTGCTCCTCGTAACTCTTGTTTTCTAGACCCTTCAGCAGCTTTGATGATCTTCTCTGTACACACGCAAGCAACTCAGACATCCTTCTCGTGGTCAGGGGCCCCGAACTGAATGCAATATTCGAGGTGTGGGCTCACCACTGCCGTGTCCAAGAGCTATCACTTCCCTAGCCCTGCTGGCCACACTAGTTCTCATGCAGGCCAGAATGCCATCGGCCTTTCTAGAGACCTGGGCACGCTGCTTGCACATGTTCAGCTGGCCGCCAAGCAGCAACCCCACATCCTTTTCTACTGGGCACATTTCCAGCCACCCTTCCCCCAGGCCTATGTGGCTGCATTAGGTTGCTGTGTGCCAAGCGCAGGACCCACCACTTAGCCTGGTTCAGTGGCATGTGACTGGACTTGGCCCAGCCTACCTCAGCAAAGCCTTCCCACCCTCAAGCCAGTCAACCGTCCCGCCTAACTTGGAATTGTCTGCAAACTTACTGATGGAGGGTGCATTCAATCCCCTCCTCCCTCCTGGTCACTGATGAAAATGTTAAACAAAAAAGGCCCTGGTAGAGTGCCCTGGAGAAGGCCACTGGTGTCCAGACACCAACTGGATTGAACCTGGATTGAACTCCGCTTGCTAGGACTCCTTAAGCCCAGCCGTCCAGCCACTTCTTTACCCAGCAAACAGTATGTCTGCCCAAGCCCTGAGCAGCCAGTCTCTCTGGGAGAATACTGTGGGCAGCAGTGTCAAACGCTTTATAAAAAGCCAGGCAGACAATGACCAGAGCCTCTCCCTCCTCTACCAAGTGGGTCACCTTGTCGTAGGAGATCAGGGTAGTCAGGAGGCACCTAGCCTTCAAAATCCCACGCCAGCTGCTTCTGATCCCTCCATTGGAGGCATGTGCCATGTCACAGCACTCAGGATCACCTGCTCCGTAACCTGCCCTGATACTGACATCAGGCTGACGGGCCTGTAATTCCCTGCAAAGTCCTTCCAGCCCTTCCTGTTGCCTGGAGGCACGTCTGCCAGCCTGCAGTCCACTGGGGCCTCCCTCATCACAGTGGGCAGCAGAAGAGACCTGCTGCGCTCCTCCCTTGCCACGGGAGCCCCACGGCTCCCACTGTCCCCCCAGGCCACAGTGAGCTCCACAGCCCTTCCAAGGAGGCAGGAGCAGCTGGTGCAGCAAGGCTGCCTCTGCCCTCCGCAAGCAACCTCAGGGCCCCATATACAACAGCCTGGCAGCATGGCTCTTACCCTCCAAAACGTCGCTCATGTAGTCATTGAGTGTTTGTGCCAGCTCGTCAGCACCTCTGCCTGTGCCGCTCTGCTGGACACACTTCTCTGACAAAGAAGTGAAACCTGCAGGAAGAACAGGCAGAAATCAGGACATGTCTACGTGGGCCACAGGGCCTGGCAGCCAGTCCCATGCTGCCAAGCCTAAGCGCCTGTCAGTCGCTGCATCGCAAGAGAAGCCAATCCGTGCTCTCTTTAGCCATCACAGCAGGAGTCCTCAAGAGCGACAAGATAGCTGTGCCATCTACGGGCCAGGGCCCCCGAGGGCCTGGTGTGTCCCAATGGCTCGTTTCCGGGGAGGCTCTACCGTGCCCAACCCACCTGAAAAATCCGCTAAGAACAGCACTCCCACGATAAGCCTGGGGATCTGTCTGTCCCAGGTGAAGTCCTCAGAAAGAAGATCGGGGAGGAGCACGCTCCTGTTCTCCATCTCAGAGTACGGGTACTTCCCCTCCCAGGCAGATGCTATGGTCAGTGCCCTGTGGTACCGGGGTACCTCAGCAGAAGACAACCATGCCCAGCTGGGAGGGAGGAGATGAAGACCCCTCAGCACCGGACGGTGCAGTGAGCCTGGGGCCTTCTTGAAGGACAGTTTGGTCTCTGCCACCATGGGTCATCACAATCACCTGGTTGTGATGTCATTCATAGGTCATCGCTTAGTGGCTGCCCTCCAGCAACACGGTGGGCTAACAGTGCCATCCTCCATAGATCAATGCCTGCTGAGCAGCAGCCGCTGTGACCCCGTACAAATGTATAGAGCTACTTCTTCCAATGAGGTTATTAAAAAAAAAGGAAAAAAAGTACAAATAGGATTAAGACTGGAAGAGGGTAAAGAACATTCATATATTCATGACAACATTCACCACCAGAACCTTCCAGAATGGTTGCTCAGTTCTTCTGTTCTGGGGGGGTGGTTAGGGGCTGGTGGCAGGGAATGCAGGCTGCTGGTCAGTTAAGTCAGCGGACCACTGACACAACCAGAATGAAGAATGCTAACACATAAATAAAATTCAGAAATTATTCTATTCTGGCTAGAAAAGTTGTTTCATGTTGCTCCATCCATCCAAGAGGAAAGGTTGAAAACAACAGTGGCAACGTGAAGTTTAAGAGAAGAAGAGATAAGGAGTGAAGGATGGAGGATGAGGATGGTAACATAAGCAGCAAACGGTGGTTAGTAATTAACCTCTTAGAAGATCACTAGAAAAGAGATATTTAAGTAGGAGATTTGTTTTGTTTTGAAAACATTGGCTTGTGCTTTTAAGGGTCACCGATTACCTGAACTGTTTGCAAGGTCACTGCTTGAAAACTGGAAAACTTGTTCAATAAAATTAACAATTCTGTATTTTGAAAATGGTATGGTTTAAATATTGAACTTCATAAATGTTCTCATTTGTGTATTGCATTTATGAATCCAGTAGTTCTTAACTGAAAACAACCAAATGTTTTCATTAAGGTTTAATAGCAAATAAATGCATTTCAACTTTCCAAACTCGTTTTTCAGCAATTTTAGCCTACTGTAATTCCAATTACTTGATTCAAATCATGCTTCAGTCTGGTGTAACAACAAAATCAAGTTTAACTTTCATTATTCCATTATTGCCTAACATTTTCCCAGAGTAAACGTAATTTAGATGGATATAAAAGACACCGCATGTAACCAGCACAAAAACAGTCACTTCATTTTAAATGTGCATAAAAAAAAAAAAAAAAAAACCAACAACAAACCACACAGAAACCCAAACACATGAATGGTTAACTTTTTGTTCCCTTTTTCTCAGACAAAACCTTTGTCTTACTTCGGAGAGCAATGTCTTGATATCTGAAGGAGCTCCCTCCTTGAAGTCATCCATTCCTAGAGTCAAAACGATCAGTAATTCATCTACTCACAAGCATCTTTTCTGCTCTGCTTCCACAAATTATGTCTCATCTCAGAGCAGAGCCATGCTACTCTACCATGTTGTTATACCTTCAGCTGGGATTTACATGGCTGGGATTGGTGTGCTTTTAGACCAGCAAAGATCATTCAATACATTCGTTTGACCTCCTGCGTGCTACAAACCACAGAGTTTCACCTCAACATTCCCACATCAACCCTGCAGCTCCCAGTTCAGCTATTTTATGGTTTATGATTATATATATTGTAACTATATATAGTTACAATTCCAAGGACAGCTTGCAACATAATTATTCAATTCAAATTACAAATAGGTTCTCGGGCCCCCATACTACCTCATTCAAGTTCCAGGTAGCTGGTCCATAATGCTGTATGATTCTTTCAGGAGGCCATTCATTCTCTCCCCATTCTTGGGCACTACGCCCAGCTAAGGAAGCATCAATAGATCGTTTTACTCTATTCAGATAAAAACAAACAAACAAAAAACTCTTTTCAGCTGGAATTAGCTCAAACCTTTCTTTACATAGAAAGAAAAATCTAGGAGCGTAACAGAATGACACCAGGCAGAATGACAACTCCCAGAGGGAAGCCCTACAGTGACAGCGAGTCAGAACAGATGATCTGTGGCCACCCCAGGGACAGACTCAAATGCCATGACCTGAGACTGAAAGTGACTGCCAGAACTGGGATGATGGACGCATAGAATGCTTGCCTTTAAGACAAGAGACCGGAAGGATGGGCAGTGCAAACCCCTTAAGAATAATGCTTCAGAAATGAATTCCCAAGCCTGAGCTCCTGGTGAAGCCCAGATGACTTCCACAACAGCGACAATGGAAACAGACACTATCTGAAATCAAATATGCACAAGACCCAAAACGCATCTGCTCTTTAAGCTGTGACTGCAAGACAAGAAGCGCTTGGATCAGCCCTATGATCACAGAATCACAGAACTGATGACGAAACAAGCATTTAGGACCTTTAGTGTGGCTACCAAGTTGCCCATCTAATCTGTCCAGTGGAAGAAGGCGATGAGGATATCAAAACCTGAGGAGCGCGTAACATATAATGATCATATCAGGAAACATTCGATACAAAATAAAAGTTACACGCACGGAAGAAGTGATCCCTTTAAGCTCCTACTGCAAGACAAGAGGTGCTCAGCTCCCAGTTGAACATCAGCGTTGTTCCGATGAGGTCAAGTGTTCAATACCCTCAGGATGGCTTCCCCAGGGCCTGCCGAGCACCAAGAGCAACAGCACAGCACAGACAACAAGCTGGGACTGCCCTGCCTGGCACGTGTTCACACTGTACGTGACAGAACTCCCCACACATCATCTCTGCCTGACCTGATCAATCCTGAAAGGCCCCATCCGCTGCAATGACTTACAAGCACAGACCCTTGCCCTATGGGTCCATTCACAACCCCAACTCAAACATAGCACTTGCCCCCCCAGCTTAGCTTGGGAATGCTGGGAGGCAGGTTCCATCCTCATCAAGGAACACAAAGGCTAGCCAGGACACTGCTTCAAGCCTAAGGCTCCTCTTCACCTGCAGAAATAAAGTGCCATCAGGCACCAGCACGCCAGCCAAACTTCTTCCAGGGAAGCACCCTCCTCAGAAACAAAACAGTAGTCAACTGACCTGCTCTGCTACTGAAATCAGATAGACACCCCCTAGACAACTCCCTGCCTCCCCCTGCCAACACCCGAGATTTGCCCCTGAACTTAATTCTCAGGGCTCAGAATCCATCCTCAATGTGGACCACAGAGACCAGCTAGGATGTTCCCAGTACCTTCTTCATCCCTGGAAAAGAGGAGTCACCCAGAGGTGGACCAATAGACTACCAAACCAAAAACAATGCCCGTTTTCCAACTTTTCTCCACTCACCTTCCCAACCCACACCCAGCGCTTCCATTCACTGTGCCAAGCCAAGCCCGCGGGGCTTAGATCAAGGAGAAAGAACAGACAAACGTGACAATCCATAAAACGGTCTATACCCACTCCTCTTCTTTCATCCCCTACCGCAAGAGCCAAGAAGCCCCAGACCCGTGTTCCCCAGCCCAGTATCACCGCTTCGCCCACCTAACACCCCAAAGAGATGCATCTCCAGCATTTCAGGAACTAGAACTGCTGACGTCTGGCGCGCCTCAGAAACGTGGCAGGAGACGTACTCTGCTGTCGCAAGGTAGTTTGCCCAACAGGCAAAGCAGACTAACACAGTCCACTGACCAACTCAGGGCCCACACTGCTGTCCACTCACCCTCGTGCTTCGTTCAAGTTTCCGTGCCCATGCCCTGGGCTACAAGAAACAAAGAGAGAAGGTCATGCCCACGATGGACACGCAAACAGTACAGCTTCTTGCAGAGGACTCAAACACAGAGACCAGAGCCAGAAAAAAAAAAACACACCCTCAAGTCCACAAATGCCAAAAAGCCATGAATGCACAGCAGTCCCAGCAGGGGTAATTACAGACTTATCCTTTACAGATGAAAAAGGTGACCCTGCTCAGTCTCTTCGTACTACTGCGCTTATGCAGTCGAGCCCCTTGCAATGCGTGCTGAAGCTCTTTGTGAATCCTCTGGACAGTGACACAAATGGCTTGATATACCTAAAGATTGAAATGTAACGCCAAAAAAAGGAACCGTACCCCATGATTTCCCAAAAACAAGTTAGCCAGCAACCCCTCCTAAGCATCCCTCTTCTAAGTGAATTCCAAGCTCTTAAAATCTAGAAGGATGCAAGGTCTAAAGACTCAACAGCCAGCAAAACCACAGGCAAAAGCTGCAGAAATATAACAAACTGTCCCTAACCCTGAACAAGATTACACCTTACATGCCTACTGCTGCTGGTTTCAGATACATGCTTACACAGGGAGCTTCGACAATACCTTTCTCCTAAACCCTGCTCCCTCACTTTGCCACCAAGGTTGTAACTTTGATAATATTTGACACACAGGCAAAGACTCACAGTAAGCCCCGTAATCCTGCAAAAATCCAGAGGGACCCAGAACCACTAAGCAAACACACAAACTAACATTATTGTCCTATCCATGAACATGCCATAACAATGACTCACCTGAGAAAGAACTGCATGCAATAAAGGCACCTAGTACTATATCAGTTGCTTTACTCTACCAGATCCTACTAGTTGCTACCTTAAAAAGATGTGCGTACTGCTCTCTACTTGGAAACATATCAGTCCGTAGGCTCTGACCCACCTAAAGAGCCCTGCAACTGACTGAAGGAAAAACAAAGCACTTACCCCAAAGAGCAGCCCAGGCAGAAGGAGCTCTCTGATGGCATACCTGGGGCTCATATACCGTTTGGCCGCGCCCAGCACCCAAGCCCAATCACCTGGGAAAGGGAAGGGGCAAAGCACAAGAAAGTAGAAAGAGAGCACAGAAGGAGAAGCAGCAGCTGGCATGTTTTTGTTTGTTTGTTTGTTTTTAATCTGATTTAGCTCAACAGCGAGCAGAGAGCAGACAAGAGAATTGGGCTGTTTCTAGAAGCAACGTTCCGCTTGCTTAGGCTGCAGCTTTTAATCTTGAAAGGACAATATGACCAAGCAAGTAACTGGATTTTTTTCAACTGAAATTAGCTCAAACCTTTCTTTACATAGAAAGAAAAATCCAGGAGCATTAAAAAAAAAAAAAAAAAAAAAAAAAAAAAAAAAAAAAAAGCACAACATGCCAAAGAAAAACAATTCAATGTAATAATATCACTTTATCACTTGCAGGAAAAATCACATACTTGAGTAGGCTATCTGAGAACCAAAAGGCCATGCTGACGGGTCAAAACACACTACAGGACACTGGGTCCTGGCCCTCCGCTGCACTGACTTGAAACCCATCCCTAACACAGCATGAAAACTTGAAACCCAACCCAAACACAGACACAGCATTTCAGCCTCAACACAGTTTTGGGAACTGCTGGAAAGCAGGCTTCATCCTCAATGAGGTGTGCTCAGGCTACACAGCATGGGGCTTCGGGCACCTCTTCCCCTACGGAAGAAGACCGCCATCAGGAACCGCCACGCAAGACAACCTTTTTCCTCTACAACACCTTTCTCAGGAACAACGCAGCATTCCAGAGACCTGCTTTGCTCCTGTTCTAAGGGCTATCACAGCCCACCTTGCCTGTGGCACCTGATAAACAGAGGAGAAAGCAACCACAGCAGCAAAACCCACAGCAGCCTTTGGACAGTTACTCTCATCCCCTCCTTAACCTCAGCCTCTTACCTGCCCCACGTGGCAGATGCTTCCACCTGTTCTCTTAAGCCACTTAAAGCACCTCTGAAAGGCAAACTGGAATTTTACTCTATTGGATGTAGGAAAATAACTGCAGTGACAACCGCACCCCAAAAACAACTGTTACCTCTGTTCATCACTCACCAGAGTCACTCCAGAGGCAGCTCAGGTTATGACGTCCTGGACTGCACACTGAGTTTCAGCCTGAACAAAGGAAAACACAGCCAGAAGATAAACTTTCAGCTGCCAGCGTTAGCACCCATCCCTCAACAACACAAGCGACTCCATCTTTAATTGTATCCTTTCAAAACAGCAGTCCGCTTGCCTCTGTACCTGGAAATTAAGTCCAAGCTCAGAAGGAGTAGACAGCATCACCCATGCCACCTGGGAACACAAAAGGACAAAATGACCACTGTGCTTGCAAACAACCACCTGCCACACTGCTCCTCTATCCCAAACAGCCTCACCTCAGACCCTGAGGGAAACACCTGAGTGTCTTCCGTTCGCTTTGGATAAGGGATGACCAGGCTGAAAACACTCTCACCTTCCCTCACTGCTCCGTGACATGGGGATTTCCCTTCCCTGTCCAAGACTGCACGAAGCACCTGCAGAGACAAGAGAGAAGCACACCCTGAGGCACCTCACAGCCAGAGTGTACCTGCTGCAATACTCTCTCTTCCCAGCTCCGTTACTCCAGCTGCTCACCAGCTTTAACTGAGATTCTTGGCTCACAGCGCCAAAGCAAACTCTGCCCAGGCCACGCAACACACACTACACAAGCTACGTTATTTAAGACACACGAGCTGGAACGTTCCTGCCCAAGAATCAGTCGCATCACACAGGAAGGATGCCGCATGCTCCTAGAAACCAAACCTACCAGTCCTGAACAGCTTCCCTGCCAGACAGCTCCCCACCTCCTCCTGCCAACCACGCTCAGCACACGCACTATTTGCCTCTCAAAAACAACATCAACAAACAAACAAACAAACAAAAACCCACAAAAAGTAAGAACATACACACACAAAAGCGACTGAGCTCCACAGATGCCAAAAAGCCACGCACACACAGCAGCCCGGCAGGGGTAATCACAGACCCTTTACAGATGAAAAAAGGAAACTCTGATACGACCCTGCTCAGTCTCTTAGTAATCCTGTGCCTACGTGGTCAAGCCTCTTGGAGCATGTAATCAAGCTGTTTTTAGTTCTCTGGAGAGTTACACAAGTGATTAAAATATAACTCAAAACCAGAAGTGTATCCCACCATCCCTAAAACCAGTGATCCAGCAACCTCTGCTAAATATCCCTCTATTAAGTGAATTCCAAGCACTTAAAATCTAGAAATCCATAGACTCCAAGCTGCCTAAAGAAGCACCTGTAGAAACAAGAGAAAAAGCACACCCTGAGGCACCTCACAGCCACAGCATACCTGCTGCAACACCTCTCTCTTCCCAGCTCCTTTACCTCAGCTGCTCATTAGCTCTATCTGAAATGTGTGCCCAGGCAGCGCTGCACAAAATTGTGCCATCAGACTTAAAAAAAAAAAAAAAGGCCCACAGCACAACAGCTGCTGCTCCTTCTGTGCTCTCTTTCTACTTTCTTGTGCTTTGCCCCTTCCCTTTCCCAGGTGATTGGGCTTGGGTGCTGGGCGCGGCCAAACGGTATATGAGCCCCAGGTATGCCATCAGAGAGCTCCTTCTGCCTGGGCTGCTCTTTGGGGTAAGTGCTTTGTTTTTCCTTCAGTCAGTTGCAGGGCTCTTTAGGTGGGTCAGAGTCTACGGACGGACTGATGCGTTTCCAAGTAGAGAGCGGTACGCACGTCTTTTTGAGGTGACAGCTAGTAGGATCTGTTAGAATAAACTAATGTAGTACTAGGTGCCTTTATTGCATGCAGTTCTTTCTCAGGTGAGTCACTGTTACGGCATGTTTACGGGTAGGATGTCAATGTTAGTTTGTGTGTTTGCTCTGCTGTGTCTGTGGGGACACGCTGTGCTTGGCTGGGAACCTGGGGCGGAAGTGATGTCAGGGCCTGTCTTCAATCAGGGCGGAAGCACTGTGTGATTGGCTTGGAGGAAGCCAGGGCAGAAGCAGCATGCAGGGCTTGCCGGCGCCATGGGCAGAAGCTGTCGGGGCAGGCCGGGACGCCGAGGAGGGGTGGCGCAACGAGGTTGGTGGTCGGTGGCGCGCCACGGTGGGCTGGATAGGGAGGGGGCGAGGCGGCGGGTGGTTGGTGGCTTCTGTGGAAATGGCCCTTGTGCGGGGTGGGGGCGGTGCATTCAGAGGAACCTTGACAGGCTGCAGATAGGGGCAGGCAGGAACCTTTTGAAGTTCAGGAGAGGGAAATGCCAAGCCCTACCCCTAGGGAGGAACAACTCTATTGAGCAGCACTAGATATCTGGGTACTAAATAAGCATTTCTTCATGGAAGGGGTGGTTAGGCATTAGAACAGGCTGCCCGGGGAAGTGGTAGAGTCCCCATCCTTAGAAGTATTCAAGAGACGTGTGGACATAGCACTTAGGGATATGATTTAGTGGTAGCATTAGGTTGATGCTTGGACTTGATGGTCTTAAGGGCTTCTTCCAACATAAGAATTCCTGTTGAGGATGGGGATTCAACTAACAAGTGCATTTTTGGGAACTGGCTCTCTCCTTCACTGTAGGTGACAGCAGCTTTGTGGGCCCTGCGAGGAGGCACCTCTGCAGTGATTGCAAATGGAGTCCACCCGAAAATCTCGGGTCATGTCATCACAGATATTGTAGAAGGGAAGAAAGTTGGAACTTTTTTTTCAGAGGTAAGACCTGCAGGTGAGTACGGAAGTAATATGTACGCTGGGAGCAGTAGAGATTCCCTGGAAGTTTAGGGTTGAAATTTGGCTAGGCCTGCCTGTTCAACAAATGGGAAACTATGCTCTGCTTGACGAGCGGCTTTGGAAAGGTAAGTTTCAATGTTGGAATGGAACATCTTGAATCCTCTGCTTGGGTTCCTTCCAGCTGATGACTTGCTGCATCTGCCTTGCATTCAAAGAACTAAGTAGAATTTGTCTTGTTTTCAGTCTTAGAGGTTATCGTCTCTTATTGATGATTTCAGGGTGAAAGCATGCATATAGAATGTAGTGCTGAACTAAGATAGTGTGCGGTTTCATTTTTTTATCCTACGTTCTTCTTATGACTCAGTCTTTTGTTACTGTATGTAGCAATGTTTTCCTGCCTGTGTGTTGCTGTGACAATGTAACAAGGGCCGCAGAAAGTCAGGCCAAAGATCTGTGATCTTAGCAGAATAGAACAAGTATAGAGTGATACTCGTGACTTGCACTGTAAGACAAGCAAATGCCTTGGAGTATAAAAATGCTAAATGGATTTCTTGTTAAAATTGGCCATATCCTTTGGACCCAGGTAAACACTTAGCATCCATGGGTCACAGGAGTCACGAGCCTTAACCAGGTATTGTGTGTAAACTCTGGAGCTAGCACTATGTGAAGAACTGCTTGCTTTACTTTGTGTGTGCTTGTGGGCAGGAGGAGTGAAAGTTGCTTCCTGCTAGCTTTTGATGCCCCCACCTTCTGTATGGAAAGAGAACATGGGTGATCGATCTCTGTTCAACTTCTATGATGAGGCATTGTCTTTTCCCTCATTGCTTTTTCACATGAAAAAGGTGTTTTCTTAGTCCTTTTCTACAGAAACTGTTCCAAAGATCTGTCGATCCCTGTTTCTCTTGGCTGAAAAGGTTTTTATTCTACTGTGACCCTTTCAAGGTGAGCGAAAATAAAAGTTTGTGTAGCGTCCGAGATGCAAGTGAACCTTCAGTTTATGAGGTAGCAAGGCTAACTTTGAGTTTTGATTAGATTGTGGATGGTTTTTGTTGCCTTTCCTAGGCCTTCTCCAAAAGCTTAAACAGGGAAGTTGCTGTTCAACGCTGATGAGCATTGAAGTGATGTTTTCATAGGATTATGTGCACTACCAAGGCCTGATTTCCCCTTTTGTCTCTGCATTGCTTCATGTTTATCTGCTGTGAATTGTACTTGCTATTTTGTTGCATAGTGGCTGCAAAGGAATCACAGGCTGGTTGAGGTTGAAAGGACCTCCAGAGGTCACGTGGTCCAACACCCCTTTTGTGTTCAAAGAACACAAAAATACACGCCACATTATAAAGTATGACCTTGCTTTAAAAAGCTGTTTTAACAGTCCTTCATTAAGTCTTATTAATCAAGTGTCCCCTAGTTCTTTTCTTACGCTTCCCACTATACCTCCTGTTATTTTCCTTACCGTGGGAATTCCTGCTCTGGCAATTTCTGTAGGACACTTCTTGAATAGAAGTCCGGGCATATTAGTCACATGCCAAGTCATCTGTTCTACAGACAATTTCAAGAGTTAAAAGTGAAAACGTAGCTTATCCAGGAGCTCCTTGAGAACTCCTTAGTGAAATGCTGCCTGAGCCTTTTGACTTGTTACTTCAGTTTCTGTTTCAAAACTTGTTCTGTATCATTTCAGTTTGAGATGGATTCTTTGACATCCGTGCCAAGAAAAAAACCTCTCCTCTGTAGGAGCCCTTCAACGTACACAGAGCAGAGAGAGAGCAGCTATTGTGCAAGCTGTTGCTCAGGCTGGTTTTCCTGTATTGTTTGCACATTCCCAGGTTGTTTTGCAATCTTTTCTCTTTTCAGTAGTTATGTAATTAAACTTTTTCAAAGGATGCCTTCCTTTTTTTGCAGTAGCCTCCCACTCCCTGAGATGTAGCTGTCCTTGTATTCTTTTGCTCTTTGTCAAGTCTTCTTGATACAGGTTGTGTACTTGTTTGTCCCCTACGACATGGATGATCTTACTGAATCTCTGTGATGCCTTGAAAAGGGCTATGCTCGGGGACCGTGGCAGCATTTTGGTATCTGATACAAATTTTCCTGTTGTGGCATACAGTAAACTTCTTTGATATGTCTCTTAAGACCGTACCTGTTTTCCTGCTTTGAGTAAGGAGTTGAAAGTTGAAAGGTTAGTGTTCATTTCCTTCCACCTTTGTCTGCATGTCTTGTGGTTGTGTGTGTGTGTGTTTGTTTTGGCAGGCCCTACAGTAGAGCAGCAGGGTGGAATGTCTCGAGCCGGTAGCAGGACGCTGGCAGCTCTGCAGCCTGAGCAGGTGAGAGAACGGTATGTTCTCGCTCTTTAAGGCTGTGAACATGTGGCAAGTTTTAAAATACAGGTTTATAACACAAATGGGTCCTGGAAAAAATCAGCTGGCTCCAAGTATTCAGGGCATCAAGCCAGTGAGAAGATGTGTCAGTAGGAATGAGCTGAAGTGAGCCAGATGTCAAACACCATGGAGTTCGTGTAAGAATGCAGTTCAGACACTTTTCTCTTTCAGAGAGCAGAGATTTATTTATTTATTTTTTTATCATCTCGCTGACTTATTAACTGATCAGAGAGAAGAAATTCTCTTGGCAAACAAAAAGGACTTAGAAGAAGCTGAAAATAAAGGTAATATTACGGGTCCTTTCATGGAACACCTGTTGTCATGAGCTTTTCTGGGCCTCAAAGGAAAGGAGCAGAACAAGAGTAGTCTGTCACCTGCAATTGGATATTATGGCCGTCACAGATTAGGGAACCCAGGACTTTGAGAGCTTGTCAGTGTAAGCAGCTGCAGCTTCCGTAAGAGCTGTCTCTATCAGAGAAGATGGAGAGAGAGGCCTTTGAAAGCAGCAACCCACAGCATTGTTTAAAAAACTAAAAATAGAACAGTGTTTTCTTTTGCCAACGGAGGCTCACTTTAGAAATTAAATCTAGCAAGGATCTTCCCTGTTATCATCATGCATGAAATAGCATGAATATTCTCCTGGGCTGGTTAACGTAATGTTTGGCCCCTGTGGGGAAGGTTGTTACTTAAAACTGATGCTTTCCAGAAAGAACCACCTTACCTTCTGACTGAGGAAAGTACAGTTCAGGCAGCACAGACTAAATCCATTCTTTTGTGTAAGAGTGGTGCGTGAGGAAGCTGGTCTTGGGTTAGAAAATGTGTGGAACTGGCGCATCACAAATTGTAAAGTTCAGTAAAAGACATACGGCAACCATTTTGTACTGAGGAGAATGCCTGGAGGGACATTTCTGAGTAAACTTCCTACCTGAACGTGTTCAGACTAGAAAACTCCGGCAGCTCTTGCCCAATCTGAAATGCTATGCGTTCCTTTGCTCTTTGGGAGTTCTATCTGTGAAATAGAAAGAGGCAATTACTGCGCAAACCTTCCAGGAATATTGCAAGGGTAGAAATTGGTAAGAAATTCAGGTACACGGTTGTGTAACGGTACTAGAAATAGGACAAACTTTGTCTTTGCGGATGTTACTTCATATACAAATCATTCATATCGTATTAGGTGTATATGTGATGGTAGGTGAAAGCGTTGTCAAATTGGAGCAGTTTGATTGTAGCTACTAAACTTAATGCTTCACATTGTTCATCTTAGGTAGGTTTCTTGCTGCGGCGTGGGAAACAGCGGCTTTTTTTCCTGGTTTGACCATTAGGTCACTTTTTCTTGAAACTAGCCAGATAAATCTATCTTGAGCGCAATTTTTTCTTTCTTCTAGGAAGATTGGCACTTCCTTTGTTGAAACGTCTCAGTCTGTCTAATCAAAGCTGAACAGCTTGGCTGTTGGGCTCTGTCAGATTGCAGCATCTTCACAGGACAGCGTCGGCAGCATAGTTCGGAGAGCACGCATAGCAAAAGATCTAGAGTTGGAGCAGGTGACAGTGCCTGTTGGGGTCTTTCTTGCGATTTTTTTGAGTCCTGTCCAGACTGACTGTCTTCCACAGGTATGTGAGGAGGGCAGAGAGATCTTTGATAACAAAAGTGTATTTCTACTGGTGAGTTATTGGAAGGCTGCAAGAAGTCTTGCCTCAAAAGACTTCTGCTTGTATTCTTCTGAAATGAATTCTGCTGTCATCCCATTTTTTTTTTTCTACAGAAAACTACAGTCTTCTTGGGACTTGCTTCTGCAATGCTGAGAGTTATTCAGCGTTGGTTTTTGATACCCAACGTAGAGAAGGAGTTAGCTTACATTCAGGTGGTGCAATTTCTGCCTGTGTCTTATCACATAGCTTCCCTGCTTAACTTGCAACTTACAAGGCTCCTACCAATGAGCACTTTTCTGTCCATGCTGACTACAGCTGAATTGCAGGCTACGATTAAACACCAAATGTTTAATATAGGTCGTTAACAACAAACTGCAACTGTTAAGAATATATGCGGACAAGATCAGCATGAAGTAGAAGTTCTAGGCTCTGAGTGGTCTGTCCCATACTGATACTGCATGTTTGCACTGAGGCAGAATGATATCTTTCCACAAGCGTGTAAAAGCTAAGTCTAGGCTCTTACTGCCGGTATCTTTAGCAAGACTGATTGAGCTTTTCTCTAACATATGAGCAAGTATTTGAGGAGCAAGGGATGGGTATGGGCACTTAAAAAGAGACTGCCGAAGGGCAGCTTCACAACTGAATTTTGTGAGTGTTTGTCCTCGTTTCATACTGAAGGGGAGTCTGCTCTAGGCAAAGTTCATGTGAAAGGAAAAGGCAGTAGTCTCCCTTTCTGCCATTATTGCTTCCTTGCTGCTCGCTCTGTTCTTCACAGAAAACCAGTGTGTTTCCTTGCCAAATTCTAGTCTGCTTTCCTAGACTCCAGCCTTTGCCTCCTGGGTGTCTTGCCTTGCCTAGCCAAACTCTCCCATTCTCCTCTTCTTTATCTCATTTGTTTTATCAGGCTGATTCTTACTGGCTTCCCACCCTCAACCCCCCACCCCCCCCCAACCTTTTTTTTTTTTTTTTTTTCTTTTTTTACAGACTTAGGATGTCTTGTCTTGTTACTTTTCTTCCTGCCAGCCCCCATCCTCAAGTTCTCCGATGTAACTTCAGAGGATCATCTTTGATACCTCTGCATCTGAATAATATGGTTTCTCTCCCATGCTGTAGCTGATAGTAGGATGGACTCTGAGTGCAGAGGAGAGGTTGCTTCCTCCATAGTTTACTATTGCATCTCATACTGGTTTGGGTAAGCAATTACCGAGGAAATTTGACTTCTCCATGGAGTAGTGTGTGCCTGATAGCTAGCTGGAGATAGCATACACGGAATTGAGTCAGTGCTCAGAGTTCAGTCTTGAGTTGCGGTAAAGGTGAAACAATTGCAGACTAACAGTTTACCTTCTAGTGAGCTGCGAAGCGAGTGCGGAGTTCCGATCCGCGGTTCCGTATTCTCCGTGAGGGGAGCGGCCGGAGACGAACGAAGTGCGTGACAGACCAAAAAGAAGTGCTGTTTTCACCAAGTTTTGATTGGTGGTGCCCAATATGTGGGCCTGGCAGTGTATCTTGTGATCCTATTTTTGCTCTTAAATGCTTTGAGTGTGACAAGAAAAAAGGCGGGAGCATTATCTAAGTAACTAACAGTTTAGAAGTGTTGGTGTATTTGCTGTGGCGTTTGGTCAGTTTGCCAAGTACTGGAGAGGTGGAGGGGGCTGACTGATTATCAAAGCGGTAGAACGGAGAGAGTCCTTTCTGTGGTGGTTTGGGCTTGAGCCCTGGCAATTTGGTAAGAAGGGGGAGAGTGAATTTATTTAGGTGTCAATGCCTTTTTAAATGGTATTTATTGACGGATGCACAGGAGTGATTCCTTGTTTTGTATGGGCTTATTAACAAAGTGCATGAGAAAACTTGGCATTTGGCTCGAAATTCGGTCCTGTTGAAATGTAAACTTTGTGGAAAAGGTGGTAATGTTTGTCTAGAAGATGAAAGGCTGAGTGCTTCAGCTCTTTTCCTGAAGTTCCATGGATTTATGATTGGAACATGGAACGGGGCTCCTTAATAACCTGAAATAGTAAAGTTTGTATGCGGGAAGAGGCATTTAATCCCAGAGAACTGGGACATTTGGGAAGAAGATTAGGAAAAGATGGTAAAAACCCACAGTAAAAAGGTTTGCGTGGAAATTGAAACAAAGGACAGCAACTAATAAGGAATAGTAATAAATAAATAAAAGGGAATGGAAAATCAAAGGAATGAGTAATATCCAAAACAAAGATGTTTTAAAGAAAGCCTCCTTGGGTGCACACTGGCACATTCAAAGGATATTGTTAGAACTGGGAGCGCAGAAAGGAAGAGGACTTTCACTAAGTATTGCAATCAGTGGTGGCCACTATATAAGCTAAATGGCCACTTTATGGATCAGTCGACTATAACACTATCTGGCAATTCATGTTTTTGAGGAGAGAAGGAAAATAGGATGAAGTGTAGTATACTGATACGTTGTTTCAGCATCTTAGAGAGAAAAGGAGTGGAATTAATTGGCCCTTGACTGAGCCTTTGGTGTTGGCGTGAGAAAAGTACAGGCTGGAGAAAGATAAAGGAAGCGTTAAAGGAGTTGTCCCTGGTGTTAAAGGTGTGGCATGTAGTATTTAACAGAGCCGTTTGAAGTTGAATGAGCAGGGAAGGAGGATGTAGGAATGTTAATAGTTCTGCCTCAGCAGGAAGCTGTGTGTTTTGTTTTTTTTTTTTTTTTTTGTTTGAAATAGCAAAACAAATTACGCAACGTTGCTTAACTTGTCAGAAGATAAATAAGAAAGTGTTTTGACAAGCAGCCACGGGAGGGACAAAAACAGCTTACAGGCCTTTTGAGAAAGTACAAGTTGATTTCACTGAATTGCCCAAGGTAGGGAGGATAAAATATCTATGGGAAATAGCAGATCATTTAACACAATGGGTAGAAGCTTATCCCGTAGCTCGAGCTATGGCACAAATGGTGGTAAAAGCTCTATTAGAACACCTGATACCTAAATATGGGATAATCCAGTACATTGATTTTGATCAGGGCACACACTTTGCTTCTAAAATAATAAAATTATTATGTCAATCATTAGGTATTCAGTGGGAATACCATACTCCGTGGCACCCACAAAGCTCAGGGAAAGTAGAAAGATTGAATCAAACACTAAAACAACACTTGGCTAAATTAATGATCGAGACACAAATGCCCTGGATGAAATGCTTACCATTGGCACTTTTAAACATAAGAACTAAACCACACAGTGAGAGCGGATTATCGCCATATGAAATGTTATATGGTATGCCTTATTCTGAAGGGATGCCTCTAGGAAAAATGTAGTTGAGGAGCGTAGCATCCAGAAATACGTAATTACCATTGGAAGGAGGTTACAAGAGCTAAGAGAAATTGGAATGATGGCTCAAACACCACCTTTAGGATTTGCTATTCATAAGATACAACCAGGAGACAAGGTCTTAATAAAAACCTGGAGGGAAGAATCATTGAGCCCCCGATGGGAGGGACTGTAAGTAGTAAGTTTTACTTACTACTGAAACAGCTGTGAGAACAGCGGAAAGGGGTTGGATCCACAGATCCAGAATAAAAGGACCAGTAACTACCGAAACCTGGAGGGTTGAGTCCACTCCTGGGGAACTGAAACTAAAGCTAAAGAAGAACTAATATTCTGGCAATGAGGCTCTGCATGAATTAAGGACGCCAAATAAAGGGGACAAGCCTAAAGGGAGGAAAGGGAGAAGGCAAGACCGGGGCAGGACCCTCCACTGCAGTGTGTATGGTCTACCGAGGGAGGCGATGGATATTGACTGCCGAGTGAGAGGGCCTCGACCGGACTTCTCCCACACTAAGGTGAGGTTGTCCCGAGAAAATAACGTAAGAACTTTTCTTTTTAAACCCATATAAAATTGTGATTCGTTTTCCAGGAGCTGGATCACCCCGGCAGGCTGAACGGTATCACAAGCCCAAATTGACCCTGAAAGTGGGCCCAACCCCTTGACTGAAGGCGTCTTGCCTATTATGATCCAGCTACATGGGCAGAAGACGGATCCTGGGGCTATAGGACCCCAATATATATGCTTAATAGAATAACTAGGTTACAAGCTGTAATGGAAATAGTTGTAAATAAAACCGGAGGTGCGCTTGGCTTAATTGCAAAGCAAAATACCAAGATGAGGACTACTTATCTACTTATGTATCAAAATCGCTTAGCTTTGGATTATTTACTAGCACAAGAAGAAGTCTGTGGAAAATCTAACCTTAGTAATTGCTGTTTAGAGATTAATGATGAAGGTGTTTCTTCCTAGTAGCTGGTAGAATGCTATGTTTTGGTTTAGGATGAGAAGAGCGCTGATAACATGCTGATGTTTTAATTGTTGCAGAGCCGTGCTTACACCAAGCCAAGGACGTTTCAGCTTCTCACTGTCCTGCCAGCGAGCAGGCTGGGGGTGCAGCAAGAGCTGGGAGGAGGGCTGGACTGCTCGGGGTTAGGCTGGGCATCGGACAGCTGGGCATCAGCGGTGGTGAGCAATTGCATTGTGCATCACTTGTTTCATACACATGAGTAGTAGTAGAACTATCATCATTATTGTCATTATTATTATTTATGATTATTTATTATTGTTATTTTCTTGTCTTTATCTCACCTCACAGGCTTCACTTTCCCATTTCTCTCTCCCATCCCAGAGAGGGAGGGGGTGAGGTGAGTGAATGGCCGTGTGGTGTTTAGCTGCCAGCTGGGTTAAACCACAACAGAAAGAAAAGCTGTAAATGAACTTGTAAAAGAAATGAAGAAGATTGCACACGTCCCAGTTCAAACTTGGAATGGAATCGATCTAAGAAGATTATGGGAGGGGGCTTTATTGGCAGTGATTGTTTTGCTAAAATGAGGATGGTTGTATTGTGGATATGTGGAGAATTGTTAATAATTCCATGTTTAATACCTTCTATTACCAGACTGATACACTCCAGTTATACAAGGAATGCAAATATCTGCAGTACCTGTTGTGGGAATAGGAATGTTGTTTTTGCAGAGTTACGTTGTTTAGAGGGCAGGAATGTGGTACTGAGATATGCTTACAGTGATAAGAAAGCTTAGCAGGCAACCTTGTAAAATGCAGACAACCAGACTTCTTAGGACAATTAGGTGAAAATCACGGTGTCAAGTCAGACAAGCGAAGAAACATTACCACTCCAAGCAGGAAAAATGTCAAAAGAAATTTGAAATTTAACAGGCCGGCAAGTGAAGGCCATGCATTGTTTGTGAAGCATCGGATAGATGGTGAACCTGGATTACCCAGTCAGTGGGGAAACAGGGGAGGGTCCTGTCATCAAAAAGTATATAAACTGTGTTTTGGAACTAGTAGGTGCGCTCTCCTGCTTGTGGGGCGCCCGCCATTGCAATCGCGAACAAATTACTTCTTCACTGAGGTCCTCGCCTGGGCCTAAGTTACTGGCTACAGAGTTTCTCACACTGTTGACCCAGAACCAGGGAGAAGAGAAAACCCATTGCCTGACGATAATAAAAAGAAAAGAATATCCAAAATTGATACCAATTTGGCAAGTATTGACTCGATTGGAAAGGAAAACACGGATCAATACCATGAAAAAGGAGATGGGGGACTGTGAAATATGTTCATCTGATTCGTGTCAATATGGAACAATGCTAGGGCCTCATAATGAAATGTGACCTTCTGTCTTACATCCCCTTGTATAAATAACCACAAGTCCAAGAGAAACAGAGTGGTTAGTGTATATAGTTCTTGTATCTTGCAAACGAATGGTCTAGCAGTTTGTGTTGATAGAGGGTTTGAAGGGTAAACCTTGAGACTCGGGTCTGGGAGATAAGAGAATAGGGGGGAGTTTTTTGAGATAACTGCTGACTATTGCATGAGACACAACTTTCTGGCATCTGGCCCAGAGACTACTAAATAAGGGGAGGGGGGGGGGAAGCTGAAGAACGACTGAAGGACAAAACTTGTGAGGAAGACTACGAGCCTTCAGTATGAGCGACCCTCAGAGGGACCACTGGAGACTGATACGCATGCATCCGTGGGATGGTTCGGGTTCCGGGAAACTAATTATAATACCCCTGCCTTTTCCAAAAGTGGTGATGAATATGTATTAGCCTAGGAGCATAAAAACCAGCTGCCTGATGTAACTGGTGTGCGTCTTCGTGGAGCAGAGACTCCCAGCGCACCCAGTGCTGTTTGCTTACCTCTGTTCCTTTAATAAACTGTAAACTTTGATTGTAACCCTATTTGGGACTCAGTCATTTATAACAATATACAATAGCATGTTTGTCTCTAGTACTTACAAGGCGAAGTTCTGAGATCATATTTCACAGACTGCTTCTTACAGATTTCAAGAAATCCAATTGTTCTGAAGTACAGCCGTGCTCTATTACTATCTAAAGGGAACAAACTGTTTTCAAACCCATTACAGATTGGATGTTTTTTATTTATTTAAATAAGCTTGTCTCTGCAGCTTTCCTTCGTGATGCTGATCTTCGGAGAGGCAGATTGTTAACAAGATACAATCAAATTGCATTTTAATGTCTAGTTTTGTATGTTAAAGACACACAGTATCTGGGTACAGCAAGGTTCCACTAATTGACAAGGATCTTTCTGAAGTCTTCCTTATTTTTTCAGTATTCTTTTCAAATTGTGGACAGCAGGATGAGGTAGAATATCAAACACGGTGACTGTTTTTTACCCAGAGGACACTAGTAGGGAAAAGGAGTTGGTCTGAGTTGACCTTGACATGCTTAAGGGGTTGGTACATGAGAACCTCGTGAAGTTCAAGAAGGCTAAGTGCAAGGTTCACCACCGTCATCAAGGCACTCCCAAGAATGAATGCAGGCTTGTTGATGAGTGGATTGGGAGCAGCCCTGCAGAGAAGGACTTGGGAGTGTTGATGGATGAAAAGCTCTACATGAGCCAGCGATGTGCAGTTGCAAACCAGAAAGCCAGCCGTATCGTGAGCCACATCAAAAGTATGACCAGAAGGTCCAGGGAGGTGATTCTCGCTCTCTACTCCACTCCTGTGAGGCCCCACCTGCAGTGCTGCATTCAGCTCTGGGGACTCCAACATAAGAAATAAATGTGTTAGAGCAGGTCCAGAGCAGGGCCACGAAGTTGATGAGGGCTGGAGGACCTCTCCTATGAAGACAGGCTGAGAGAACTGGGGTTGCTTAGCCTAGAGAAGAGGGGGCTCTGAGGAGACCTTATAGTGGCCCTCTAGTACCTGAAGCAGGCTTCGGGTAAGCTGGGGAGGGACTTTTTGTCAGGGAGTGTAATGACAGGACAAGGAGTAATGGCTTTAAACTAAAAGGGTAGATGTAGATTAGAATAAAGGAAGAAATTGTTTACTATGGGTGGTGAGGCACTGGAACAGGCTGCTTGGGGAAGTTGTGAATGCCCCATCCCTGGAAGTATTTAAGGCCAAGTTGGATGGGGCTTTGAGCAATCTGGTCTAGTGGGAGGTGTCATAGAATCATAGAATGATTTGTGCTGGAAGGGAACTTGAAGGTCATCTACTCCCCCCTGCCATAGGCAAGGACACCTTCTGGTTATAAACGTAAAATCAGCGTGATAAAACAAAAGGCTTCTGTATAAGAGAGCACAAGTAAAATGTTCGTTGTAGGAAGAGCTCATTAGCTACTTCCAGCCAGAATGATTAGGGATAAGAGTTCTTGCATCTGAAATAGTTTTATACAGCTAGCTAATTTGTGCCAGAGCCTATGTTCAGGGTTTCCTTTGACTTACTGCAGTCTCCCTTTGCCAGTAGTACCCTGAAGCTCAAGTTTGTTCCTGAAACGTTAAGATACTTCATTTCTGGAGTTACACGTTCTGACTCGGAAAAAATTCTTGGTGCTGTATATTAATATTGAGTAAGTCAGCAGAATGCAAAATCCTGTTCTTACTCTATTTTGCAGATGTTATTCTCCCAGAGGAGTCAGATCACTTTGTTGTTGTTGTTGTTGTTGTTGTTGTTTTAATTCCCTTCTGACAGGTGTCTTCTTTGGCCATAGCTAGCGGAAATGGCTTGCTAATAAAAGGAGGGAAAGAGGCAGCATACAGCAATCAAATCCTTCATCATCTGACTCAAGAAGCACTCTCCATTCATGGAGTCAAAGATGCAGTGCAAGTAGTAAGTGTCTAGAATTAAAGCAACAACTTTTGTGCTGTAGCATGTAGAAAAAGCACAGGCAGAGCTTGAGAATTCAGGCCATTGACTGTTTGTGTCACAACTTTCACGTGTGAATACAAGCAAGGAAGTGGAAGATGTCTGCCATTTGGAGAAGCTGGTAGATCTAATCAT
The DNA here is from genome assembly GCF_964211825.1 of Aythya ferina. Classification (NCBI taxonomy): domain Eukaryota; kingdom Metazoa; phylum Chordata; class Aves; order Anseriformes; family Anatidae; genus Aythya; species Aythya ferina. The sequence goes on from NC_140299.1 coordinate 85,164,758, forward strand.
TCCACATGGGTCATCCCAGCTAGTCAGGAATATCCAGAAAGCTGCTAAGGGAATTCCAGTGATGGGACACGGTGAATGGATCTGTCATGTGTATGTGGACACAGATGCCAGCGTGGAGAAGGCCACATGAATAAGTAAGCTGTGAGAGGGTGACTTGGATACCATGAGTGTAACTGAACTACACATTTGGAATATGTGGTATGGTTATAATATTATTATTATTATTATATTAATATATTATTATTATATTATATTAATATATATATTAATATATTATTATAACCATACGTAATAATAATTCACATGCTCTTCAAATTCTTTGTCATAAATGTTACGTAACCAATTGTTTACTCTTAAACCTCAGTCAGAGGCTCGAAGTGTGAATATACTGCTGCCTGTGATGCTCGGGAAACACTCCTAATTCACTGAGACCTGCTGAGAACCCCGTTGTTTGATCAGATCATAGACACGTTGAGAGTAGAACAGGTTAGTCATTTATACTTGTGTTGGCTTTTGTTTTGTTTTATTTACTTGTTGTTCATTTTAGGAGCCCTTGGTCTTGCTGACATAGCCCTATGTAGTTTTATGATAACATAACACTTACGTTACCCACATGTCTCTTTGTACACCTTTGTACTCTTTTCGGAGAGCTTTCTTGGCTTCTCCATGCAACCCCAAGCTTTTCCATAGAAACGATCTGCAAGCAGCTTCTTTGGGGTGGCTGCATGCCATTGCTGGGATACAACTACTTCCTTTTACATAGAAAAAAATCATTCTCTGCCTTGGAAGAGCATTTCCCCAACCCTTTCTCTACTACTCTTAATTCTGACTTCCTGGCTGGCAACCTCCCGGACCCAAATACTATTCTGATTAAATCTATCAACTTACCTTCTTACCTCAGTCGTTTCCCATTTTATGTTTCTCCTCCTCTAATCTGCTTCATCCACATATTTTGAACATTTTGTCTCACTTGCCTTTATTCCCACCCATTTTCCCGCCCATTATTTCCCCCTCCCACTGTTCCACAGGAACAAAGGCCACTGTCCTACATAATTGCTTTGACATGCATAATGTTTTGTAGCAGAGATGCATCACGAGAGAAATATTTGTGAAGTACTTAAATTACACTCAAAACATGGATTTTTCACATAGCATTTCCATTTGGCAAATAGTGTATACAAGCAGTGATTGATGCAGGAAAACATGGTAAAATAGGTCATGTTCTGATAATGTTAAAGTCATATTAAGAGAAGCTTGCCAGATAGCTAGTCAGGAGCAAGTCCTCACTCGCTTGTGTTTTCTTTTTGTCTTTTTTTTTTTTTAATGTCTGGTTTGGTTGTGTTTTGTTTTGTGTTTTTTTTTTTTTCATAGAATACCCTGAGTTGCAAAGGACCCATGAGGACTACCAAGTTCAACCCCTAGCTCCACACAGGACCACCCAGAAATCAGACCATGCATCTTGGAGCGTTGCCCAAACACTTCTTGAATTCCAGCAGGCTCAGTGCTGTGACCACTGTCCTGGGAGCCTGTTCCAGTGCCCTGCCACCTCTTGGTGCAGAACCTTTCCCTAACATCCAGCCTGACCCTCCCCTGTCACAGCTCTATGCCATTCCCTTGGGTCCTGTCGCTGTCACCTGAGAGAAGAGATCGGCACCTGCTCCTCCACTCCTCCCTCTCATTGTTAAGGTGTCTTAGCTGCTACGATTAAATTCAGAGATTGACGATGCATTAGATCTTCTTCATCAGGATCGTAAAATAACTGAAAGTCCTTGCCTTGTTTTGGGCCCAGTAACTCTTTTGTGTCTGAAACATACACTTTGGAGAGAGCGGGTGTCAGTTTACAAAAGAAAAGGATAAAAACAGGTAAGGTCTTTTGTAGGGGAGACTTGCAAACCTGGAAATATCTGCCTTCCTCGAAACTCCCCTCCCCTCATTTTATATTGCTGACTTTGACATTATATGGCATAGGCTATCCCTTTGGTTAAGTTTGAATCGGTTGTGGTTATGTGCTCTCCTAACTTTTAGCAGACCCTCGGCCTTCTCACTGTGGGGGGAGAAGAGAAAGCCTTGGAATTGTGTGAGCACTGTTTAGCAACAGCCAAAACAGTGGTTTGTTTAAGGCAAAAATCCAAAATGTAGCAGTATAGGGACTGCTATGAAAAAAATTAACTCTATCCTAGCTATACCCAGAACAACAAGCTGCACTTTTTGCCTGTTACGCATTGGTACAATCTACAGCACAAAATACTTCTGGTATTGCAGGTGAAGATTCATGCTGGCCCAAAGTTTGCCTCTTACTTGACATTCAACCCCTCAGAAGTGAAATCTCTCCATGACGAACATGGAGATCTGGAGAGCTGCATTGAGGTTGTGGACAGTGTACAAGAGGGTGTCGAACATATCCACAAGTATGGAAGTTCTCACCTGGATGTTACCGTCACGGAGAATGGTTTGCGACCAATCTGTTCCCTTAAGCTTCTGCTTTGGTTTCACTGTGGGATCTTGTTATTAGCATAACTACTTACATTGCAGTAGTTTCTCTTATCTTGGTTCTGTAGTGAGCATAATCAGCTGGAACCCTATGAGCTAAATCTATCTGTAGTTGTGTTTAATTCAAGGAAAACATGTTGTGTGCCCTTATTCCAGGAGGTGAGGGCATGTGTTTGAGCAACTGGCCAACGACAAGTCAACGCATGCTCTTGTCAGGCAGATTGCTTTATGTTCCTGTATTGTACAGACTTACCACATCAGACAGTTTTGCAGAAACATCTCCTGAATCCTGGAGACGTCTTTAGGCCTCTGAAGGAGGAAGAGGTGAGCTTCTATAGAGGGAATATGTACTGTAGGAAAGATCAGACTATATACATTTTGTCTTCCCAGGTTGCTTTTAAGCCTTGCAAACAAGGACCACAAGTGTTTTTCTCCATCTCTCCCAGTCCTTTATTTCCCAGTTCCGCATCTGTAGCGTAAAAGCTGCATGTATCTCAGTTCCCAGTTTCTTGCTCCTTTGATGCCGCGAACTTCTGTTTCTATGCGCCACTCTGTGCTTCTTCCACTCCTCTGCATGAGGTTTGAACACTCTGCCACTTCAAAACGTAGCTAGAACTGCTCCCAGCCAAAGGATGACTCTCCATACAAGGCTAAAACTTCTGAGAGTCAGCTACAGTAAGGTCATTTTGATTTGTGGCTCATCAGTGTGAGATTCAAGCAGGCATCTGTTTCTGTACCTTCTGCAGAAATTAAACGAGTAGCACCGAAAGGCATGCATTTGATACTGTAAGCCACTACCTGGTGCACTAGTGATTTACTTGGGTGTGTACTGGAGATAGAGTTCATCTTTAGCATTCGTCCTGTTGCTCTGGGCAACTGACTTGCAGCTTACAGCCTTACAGAGAAAGGCATCCTCCAGAGTACTAAGGCTCGTACAACTCTGCTTGAGGTTGCTCCAGTCTCACATGTTCTGTGTTGAACTGGGTTAGTTAGCTGACTTCATGTGGTGTTTCGGCATTCTCTTTCCCAAATACTATTTTCAGTATAAACTTAATATAGGACTTTCTATTAATTTCCATTAATTCCATTATGATAGGACTTTCCATGTTCTTTATAGAACAGTTCCATGTATCCATTGAGATAATGTAGAGCTGAACATGTAGTTTAACTGTCTGACTGCAAAATGTAGCTCGGGGCTGCTGTCACTTCTTCCCAGTCATACAACTATCCCTGTTTGCGAGGTCTAGGCTGTAGTAAGAATTAGACATCTTTTCACTTCTTGTCTTTGCAAGCTTCTTGTAATATTTACAGTTGTGTCTATGTGATAAACATATTACAAAGAAGGTGTGTATGAACATGCTTTAATCCAGGCTGTTAAATACTGTCTGATAATGTTGCAGGTGAAAGTTCTGTTCTTGTATCTCTTCACGGTATGAGGCTGTGCCTATTGGACTGCATGATCACTCTGTACTGTATCCTATTTTCTTCTCTGCCTCTTTTTCAGAGAAAACAGTGGAGTTCTTCCTCCAGCATGTGGACAGTGCTTGGAATGCCAGTAACCGATTCTCTGATGGATAGAGATTTGTACTCTGTATGTGCCTGTGGTGTGCAGGCAGCTAAGCACCACAAAGCCGTTTGCTCCCTCAGCAGTGTGGGAGGAAGGAAAGACTGGAACAAAACTGAGTATCAGTTACCTAAGTAAACAGGTGCACATACTAGGAAGTGCAGAAGACAAGGGAAACATTAATTCCTGAGGTAGAAACTACTAGAAATCGCTGTAGCAGGCTTGAACATGCAGTGCTCTGTGTGTTAAAAAATTGTGTTTAGGGTTTTATAAGATCACACAATAGTCTGTTTAAGAAGAGGAAAAAGAAAAACAAAAAAGGATATAGGAATGGAATCCTGACTAATTTAGTTCTTATTGTTCAAAGGGTAAACCCTCAAACAAATGTACGATGTATGTAAGACACACGTAGCTTTCTGGCTTCTTTCTCTCTAAAAGTGAAGCTGAAACTGACAGAAGTATAAACATTCCAATTTAGAATAAAGCTCCTCTGATCAGAACAGGTAAAAATAACTTCTGACACTTGGGGAGGAGTGAAGGAAGGGAGGTGAATGACTGCTTCTACATAAAGATGCAGGGCTATATAGTACAAAGTTGAATATCTTCTGAGGATCAACTACCTTTACCTTGTGTGTTTTCTACAGGTGATGAAGTTGGAATTAGTACTTCTCGTATCCATGCACGCGAACCAATGGGAATTGAAGGACTCTGAACTACAAAGTGGTTATTGACAGGGGACAATCATGTTGTTTCTGACTTCTCAGAGCACGGGAGCATGAAGTAGCCCCATGAGAGCCTACCTCTCCCTCAGAGAAATACCGAGGACATTGAGAAAACTCATCAATAAAATGTTTATTGAAGACGTTCAGGCTTCAGGGTACTCTTTGGGGAAAGAGATTTGCTTTTCAGCTCTGAGATCATTGTTCTTGGTCATTGTGCAGTACAATGAATATGAAGTGATCCCATCCGTGACACGCATTATTTGTTGCTGTCTCTTACTGTTTCCTTAGATAGTATCTGCAAACTGACCTTGCTTTTGCCAGAGAGGTTTCTTTAAAACATACAGATACCATAAGGAAAAGTTGAAATATCTGCTGCGTTCTGTTCATGCCCTTGCTCCCCTCCAGCAAAGATGCCTGGTGGTAGAGTGTAATTTTTTTCCCTGTCTTTAATCTGAACACCTGTCTTGGTGAACAAACTCGGTAGCTTTCCTTTAGTCATGTGACCACAGCAGCTCTTGAAAGCTCTAAAGCTTTAAGACACTTACTGTCTTTGTTTGATCACTCTGTGATTCCTATGCATTTGGAACGTATATTTCATTAATGTTTTGACCAAGCAACCTTTTTTATCTAATTTCTTTGTATTTTTGACAACTGTAGATAAATAGCGCAACTGTATACGGTGTGAATTTTGTTACCTCTGTCCACCAGACATTTATTTCTCATGGGTTTTCTGTGAAATGTAATCCCTCCAAACCCGTCATCCAGATGCAATACTACCTTGAAGTTTAAAAGAAGCTCTGAATAAATGCTGCCTTTTGCGTACTGGAACAAAGGAACTCACGTGTGCATGCTGCAGCCAGGGCTCAGTGAAGCCCTCCATAGGTCAGGGTGGTTGGAGTGTCAAGGTGCATGGGGAGGGAGTGGAATGGTGCCACACTGCAAATGCTGGCAGGGCAGGGAGTGGGATGGGTGCAGCCTGCACAGGGACATTCTCTCCTGTGCATCCGTTTCTTGCTGCTAACTTGCCTCTGCATGCTTTGTTGACTGCTGGCGTGTGCGTGGTACTCAGGAGCCAACATAGTGGCACACAGGACCTATCCGGGCATCTGGGTGTCTGCTGGGTAGCCATGTTACCGCACTCACCCATTTAGGACCATTGCACTCTACTCTGCAACCCTGAGAAAGCCATTATGCCCCACGCTCCTCTTGTGCTTCTATGCTCTCCTGAGACTTTGTGACAACTGCTTGCACTGCAACCACAACTGGTACTGCCCATCAATGATAAAAGCACTGATACTGCAGCACCCAGTACTGCACGCCTGCAGTAGCGTTCCCTGCAATTCCTCTGTCCAGCTACCACTGTTACTCCTTCCTCTGTCCCACTCGTCTCTTGATCTTTTTTGATTCCTCTGCCCTTCTCAGTGTCTGTCTTCCTCTATCCTTTCCCCTGGTCTCATAACATCTAATCTAACTCCCCTCTTTCTCTTTTAGTTTGGAAACTTCCTTGCCCTGTCATTATCTGTCTGAGCAAAAAGTTGCTCTCCAACTTTTTTTATAAGCCACCTTTAGGCACTGAAAGGCGGCAATTAGCTCTCCCTGGAGCTTTTTCTTCTCCGTGATGAACAACTCCAGCTCTCTTGGCCTGTGTTCAGAGGGGAGAATCCCCATCATTTGTTCTAACTTTCGTTGGGTTAACCATTTCCATTAATGAGGGAACGGTTAAGGCAATTACTCCACAACTACCCAAAGCAGCGATAGTGAGAAGCCCACTTCCAGCATCCATTTCCCATGCAGGGACAGATGGACACCGCTTAATGTCTTGCCCCACAGGAGAAGGGGAGTCGCCGCCTGTCCGTGTTGTTTTTTGTTTTTTGTTTTTTGTTTTTTTTTTTTTTTTTCTTTTTTCTGCGAGTGATATTATTACATTGTTTATTTACATGTTTTTGTTTTTGGTGTGTAATCTGTTATGCTCCTAGATTTTTCTTCCTGTGTAAAAGAAAGGTTGAGCTACTTCCAGCTGAAAAAGTTTCGGTTACTTGCTTGATCATATTGTTCTTTCAATATTCAAAGCTGAAGCAAAAGCATGGGGATTGCTGCTTCTAGAGAAACACCAGTTCTCTCACTAGAGTACAACGCTTTCTCAAAAACATGACAGGCCATTAGCTCAGGGTAGCGATCATGCAGCTTATCGGTCACAGTGCGCACAAGAGCATCAGGTCCCCCTCTCGTCACAGAGCCTGTCCGTGGTGTCTCCACTCCACTCTGTGCCCCATCCCGTTCCTTAGAGTCAGCACACGGATATCTCCTACTGCGACAGCATGTAATGTTGGAGGCGTTGGAAGTCCTGATCCATCCATTCGGAGCAGGAGACTGTGTTTTGATGCAAATGTGGAAAGAATCGAAGCTGCAACGTGAGTGGGAAGGACTGTTCCAAGTGCTCCCGACTCCTGAGATGGCAAGAAGAACGGCTGAGAAAAGTGCCTGTTCTCGTCCTGGTCTCCATTCTGCCAACCTGCTCCTTTTCATTCCTTCTTTCTGCTTCTTTATTGATGACATAACTTCGTCACATCGTGTTGCCTTCCTTTTTTTTTTTTTTTTTTTTTTATCTTGAGGGCAGGCTCCCCTCCTATACCCTTCTCTCCACAGCAGTTCTTTTCAAAACAACTTTTCATTGGTCAAACAACTTTGCAAATAACAGTAACAGTAAACACCCAGAAACTTCCATGCCTCAATGGCTGGAGAACAAGAAACCCGAGACTGCATGCAGTCTCCTGAATCACCCTTCTCTGTTCCCTCTAAACTCTTTTACATTCCTGATGGCCTCATCGAGAAGAGTCTAGTGTTAGGGTGGTGTTAGTGTCTAGTGTGGGGCTTTCCAACCCCCATGGCCACCCTCCCAAATCTTCCCCTTCTTTATTAATATCAACCATTTTCTTGACATGAATTACCACTCCATATATAACACTTCCAATTAGGTGGTAAATTCTTCCTTGCCCTCCCATCACCACATAGCCACCAATACCCTATACCTAATTTTCACCCACTTTCCAAAGATCCATCCACTCCAGACTCCTTATCAGGGTCGTATGCTACTTGGATAGTAATATTACAAAATGACCTTAAATTGGCTAGATTATATCCCCCTGCATTTCCCGGTTTTGAACAGTCAGGTTCCCGACCAAAACTAAGCCCCAGATCACGCAAGATCTTTTGTTCACTGCCATCATTGACCCCCATACACCGACTTTTAACAGTAACGTTTCCCGTGCTTGTAAAGCAAATTTCGGTCCCTCAGGGAGGGTATAATTTACCCTTTCCACTCCCCAACATTGAGCGGACCACGTCTGATTAGTCTATATAATGCATTGTTCCAATTTCTGGAGGGTATCCCATATAGCGGGATTTCCATATTGCCCCTCGGAAGTGCAGTACATATCCAACAGTCAGATAAATTTAAAGATCGGGCGACTCTTTCAGGTATGTTTACATTCGAGTTTTCCTTCCATGCTTGAGCTGATACAATAGTTACAAGCAATGTCCAAAGTCCATACGTGTTGCCTTTTCAATTTCAACTTATTGGGTCCCATCGTTTCAAGTGTCCATGGACCTTGCGTTGACTTCTTGATTCTCATGTGGTGAATCCAAGCAGGTTGTTCTTTAATTTTTACTGCGGTGTATGATGTAAGCAGCACCTGAAAGGGTCCTTCCCACTGGGGTTCCAAAGTTTATTTCTGCAAGAGACTTTACATACATAGATGTATAATCTCCAGGTTGTACATTGTGTATAGGTCTATCCAAAATGCTACTCCGGGTTCCAGCTACATATTTTCCAATTTTGTCTAATTGTTTCCCTAATGCCACCATATAGGATGTCATAATTTTGTCTCCTGCTTGTGCGGACATCCCCTTCTGTATTCCATAGGGTTGTCCATACAGGATTTCAAAAGGGCTCAGTCCCTCCTTTGCTCTTGGCCTTGTTCGTATGCATAAGAGAGCCAAAGGAAGAGACTGAGGCCAGGCCAGATTCGCTTCCTGTCCCAACTTTACAATCTGTTGTTTGATCAAGTGGTTCGTCTTTTCTACCTGGCCACTTGACTGAGGGCGATATGGGGTATGAAGTTGTCAATCTATACCTAGATGGCGGCTGATTTGTTGCACTATTCTTGAAATAAAAGGCGGTCCCCTGTCAGAGGATATAGTAGCTGGTACCCCAAAACGTGGTATTATTTCCTGTATTAGTATTCTTACCACCTCCCTAGCCTTGGCTGTTCTGGTAGGAAACGCCTCTGGCCAACCTGAAAAGGTGTCAGTTAATACCAGCATGTATCGGTACCCCCCTTTTCTTGGGAGTTCCAAAAACTCAATCTGCCATTGTTGTCCAGGCCCGTTACCTTTTCCAATTTGGCCTATCCCTAATTTTGGAGTATTTTGGGGATTAGTCTGGAGGCAAAGGTCACACTGCTGAGTCAGTTGTCTCGCAGTGGTTCCTTGCTACAATTTCTCTGATCCAATGTTTATATAAGGCTTCAGTCCCCCAGTGCCTCTTTCTATGTTCCTCTCTTATCAAGGGCCATATCATATAAGAGGGAATAATCATTTTCCCTTGGGGTAAGAGCCCACCCTTCCTCGTTATAGGAACCTGCTAGATCAGTAATTAATTTCTGATCTTCCTTGGTATATTTGGGCTTACCTTCTAGGGAGATTTGCCCACTGGGGATCAGGGCCCCTTCTGTTTTTACCTCCCTTTTGGCTGCATGTTTTGCCTCTCTGTCTGCTGTCGTGGTTCAGCTCGAGTGGGCAGCCGAGCTCCACCACAGCCGCTCTCTCACTCCCCCTCCTCAAAGAGGAATGGGGAGAAAACATGTGAAAATGGCTCAAGGATTGAGATAAGGACGAGAAAATCACGCAGTAATTATTGTAACGGGCAAAACAGACTCGGCATAAGGAGATAGTAAGATTTATTGCCTATTACTAACAAGCGAGAGAAGTGAGAAAACAAAGGAAAAAGCAAACCAAAAGCACCTTCCCCCCCATCCACCCTCTTCCACCTCCTCCCCCCGAGCGGCACAGGGGAACGGGGGAATGGGGGTTATGGTCAGTCTACAGCACTTCTTCTCTGCCGCTCCTTCTCGGTCACTCTCGTCCCCTGTGCTGTGGGGTCCCACCCACGGGATGCAGTCCTTGATGAACTGATCCGGCGTGGGCTTCCCACAGGCAGCAGCTCTTTCAGAACTGCTCCAGATATGGGTCCGTACCACGGGGTCCATCCCTCAGGAGAAAACTGCTCCAACCTGGCTCCCCTACAGGCAGCAGCTCCTGCTGGGTCACCTGCTCCTGCGTGGGCTCCTCTCCACGGGCTACAGGTCCGGCCTGGAATCTGCTCCGGCAGGGGTCTTCCACAGGCGGCAGCCTCCGTCGGTGCAGGGCCACCTGCTCCACCGTGGTCTCCTCCACGGGCTGCAGCGTGGAACCCTGCTCCACCGTGGTACTCCATGGGCTGCAGGGGGACATCCTGCTTCACCATGCTCCTCACCACAGGCCGCAGGGGACTTCTGCTCCGGCGCCTGGAGCACCTCTCCCCCTCCCTCTACACTGACCTTGGCACGTGCAAGGCTGTTCTCTCACTCCCTTGACTCTCCCGGCTGCTGTGTGGCGCAGCGTTTTTTCCCTGTCTTAAATATGCTCTCACAGAGGCGCAAAACAACATCACTTATTGGCTCGGATCTGGAAAACAATGGGGCCCTTCCCGAACATGGGGCAGCTTCTAGATCTTTCTCACAGAAACCACCCCTATGGCTCCCTGCTACCAAAACCTTGCCACGTAAACCCACTACATCTGCCAGCTCATTTCCTTTTTCCAATTCTGAGTTTGCTTTTTGGTGTGCTCTGATGTGCACGATTGCCACTTTCTCAGGGAGTTGAAGTGCTTCCAACAACTTCAAGATTACTTTTGCATGCTTGATATTTTTGCCATGCAAATTCAGTAATCCCCTCTCCTTCCAGATCACTCAATACGCATGTACAACCCCAAAGGCATATTTTGAGTCTGTATAGATGTTTTTGATTTTGTCTTGGGCCAATTCCAAGGCTCGGGTCAGATCAATTATTTCCACCTTTTGTGCAGGGGTGTTCGCAGGTAAAGGCCCGGATTCTACTGCCTCTTTACAAGTGGTAGCTGCATAACCATTGTGTCGTTTGCCACTTACGACTTAGCTGCTCCCATAAGTGAACCAGTTTTCTGTGTCTTCCATAGGATTGTCTTTCAGATCTGGACGGCACGAATATACTGCTTTGATGGTTTCCAGACAGTTGTGATGCACTGGGTCCCTTGTGTTCCCACTGAGAAAAGAAGCTGGATTGACAATGTTGGTGACTACAATTTCCACATCATCCTGTTCCACCACTGTAGCCTGATATTTCAAAACTCTTTGTGGGGAGAGCTAATGTCCACCTTCTGCTTCCAGTACTGCAGATACCGTATGGGATGCTAACACGGTTATTTTCTGGCCCAAGGTAAATTTTTCGGCCTCCTGGATGTTTAGTACTATGGCCGCAACCGCTCACAAACATCCAGACCATCCCTTTGCAGTTGTGTCCAATCGTTTGGAGAAATAAGCAACTGCCCTACGGTATGGGCCCAGGTCTTGTGCTAATATTCCCAGGGCAATCCCCTGCTTCTCGTGGGAAAAAAGGTAAAATGGCGTACTCACATCTGGGAGTCCCAAAGTTGGAGCTGACGTCAGGGCCTTCTTCAGTAGCTTGAAAGCTTGTATTGCTTCCTTGTTCCATTGAAGGCATTTCTGTTCAGTAGTCGTGAGTGCATACAGGGGTTTAACAAGCAGTCCGTAATTCTAAATCCATAGATGGCACCACCCGCTCATACCCAAAAAGGTCCATAGTTCCTTCACTGTTTGTGGTCTTGGAGTTTGGAATATTGCCTCTTTTCGAGCCTGTCTCAAGGTCCTTTCCCCAGCACTGATTTCATATCCCAAATAGGTTACCTGTTCTTGTACTACTCGGGCCTTTTTCTTAGATACCCTGTACCCTTGGAGTCCGAGAAAGTCTGGCAGATTCACCGCCCAAGTCAGGCAGGTGTTCCTTGTTCTAGTAGCAGTCAGAATATCATCAACATATTGCAGCAATTTCCCTTCTCCTGGTGGGGCCTCCCAGGATTCAAGATCTTTCGCTAACCGATTTCCAACTATTGTGGGGCTATTCTTGAAGCCTTGGAGTAACACCGTCCAGGTGAGTTGGGTCCTACGCCCACTCTTGGGGTTTTCCCATTCAAATGCAAATCTTTTCTGGCTGGCTTCATGGAGAGGGAGGCAAAAGAAGGCATCCTTTAAGTCAAAAACTGTAAACCAGGCTAGTTCTGGTGTTAATACAGTTATTTATTGCCCGTAGATCCTGGACCACCCTATATGACTCATCCGGCTTGTGGACAGGTAATATAGGGGTATTAAAATTGGATTCACATTCCCTCAACAATCCTACTTACACTTTTATTATTGGTCGAATTCCTTCCCTATCTTCCTGCTTTAGAGCGTACTGCTCGATCCTCACTGGCTGCTTTCCCTCCTTGAGCCGAATCTCAACACGTGGGGCATTTTTAGCTCTCCCAGGTTCATCAGTAGCCCATACGCCTGGGTATACCTGGTTTACGACTTCTTCATTAACTTGTCCTTCCATTGGCAGGTTGACTAGGGCTAAACTCATTACCCGTATATATTGTTGATCCTTTACCTCCAGAGTAATCTCCCCTTTTTCAAATTTTATTACTGCTCCTAATTGCTCTAATAAATCTCTACCTAAGAGTGCCCTTGGGGAGTTAGGCATATATAAAAATCTGTGTATGCCCCATTGTTTCCCTAACTTGTACTTCAAAGGTTGACAAAAATAAGCCTTTTCAGGTCGATCGGTTGCACCTTTTACCCTAACATAATCATTCCCTAAAGCCATTAATGCTTGATTTAGAACTGAATATGTTGCCCCCATACCAATAAGAAAGTTCACTTCCGTTTCTCCCCTATCTTCATTATAACCAGTGGAGGATCCGTTAGGGTAGATTCCCCAGGTCCCCGTTATTTCTGCCAAAATCAGGGGCTGATTACCCTAGGAAAAGGCTAGTCAGTTTGTTCTCTGAATCCGAGAGATCTGGGTCCGAATATTTTTCATTTATTTTTTTTTCCATTACATTTCAAAGTTGGTCCAAAAATTCCATAGGGGTTTCTTTTGGACCTTGTTGGAAGCATATTCTCAATTCCCAATTCAAACAGATTCGAGTATTAACTTAACTTCATAATTTTCGGGATGATTAGGGTCGCAGTGGGGTCGGTCAGGGGAATGCAATTGTCAACAGTTCCCTGAGCGGTCCCATTGGCAATCTGAGCTTGCACATGAACTCAGGTTGTTTTAAGAGTTAACTGCTTTTCTGTTTCCATAACAACTCTCTCTGGGACCCATCATGATCCCTTTGCCCCAGAGGGCTAACACCTGTGATTTTGAGATCTCAGCCTGGGGCTGAGACAGAGCTTCTAAAATTCCTACATCCTCTTTCCCTGCTCATTCAACTTTAAACACCTTTAACACCTTCAACAACCCTTTTATCACTTCCTTTATCTTTCTCCAGCCTGTACTTTTCTAATGCCAACACCAAAGGCTCAGTCAAGGGCCAATTAACTCCGCTCCTTTTCTCTCTAAGATGCTGAAACAACATATCTGTATACTACATTTCATCTTATTTTCCTTCTCTCCTCAAAGGACTTTATTGACTGTAATAAAGGACATATTGACCGTAATACGGTGTTATGATTAATAGTTCCATCGTGGGGCCACTCCTCTCCATCCTCTAGTTTATAAAGTGGCCACCACTGATTACAATATTTGATAACAGTTCTTTTACTCTCTGTCCCCCCTCTTCCCATTATATCCCTCCAATGTGTTAGTATACATTCTAGGGGGCTTTTCCGCGGGATTTCTTTGCTTTGACCTTTTCCCATTCTAATCTATAGCAGTTAATATTGCACCATTTTCCTAGGAGCTCTTTACTAGTCAATCCCAATCCCTCCAAAATCCACAATATATAGAGATACACAAGTAAAATCAGACCACTGTAAATTAACTGCCTGTAGACAATTACACTGAGGACATTTAAACCCGACGAGCAGATAATATGCCTGGGCAAATTTCGTTCCCTTAGGCATACACCTCAATGGCAGTTCTTATATTATATTTACATATTCACATATTAACATATGTTTAAAAGAACACCTTAACAAAAATGCCCGGGCCTTTACATATACAACAACATACAGTTATTATTCCAATTAGAATTATTCCCCAGCAGCTGCAAACATTATGCCAGTTACCATTAAAGCTCGCCTACCCTCCTCCCGTCTCTTCTATGATCTTCAGGATGTTCCTTGTGGTTCCTAGAACCAGGGTATGGCAGCTTCTACTCAAAACCCCTTTTGGCCGCTCTATCGGCCACCTCCGTTTGGCCACTCTACCGGCCACCTCCCAGGACGCCTTCAGGGTTCGTGTTGCACGCTAGACATCTCTATGTGGCTTATCGACCTCCCCGGCCAATTGGCTTACCTTAATTAAGGTGTACCGTTTGCCCGCAACCACAGGAACTTCCTGTATCCCTGCAGTGAGTGGCTGGGAGAGGAGCTCCTCTGAGAGAGAAAAAGGGGCTCGGGGCGCGCCTAGGAGGTCTGCTCCACAGTCGATCCTGCAGCCGAACAGAGTCCTCCTGCCTGGCTCGCCAAACTCATGCGCAGAAAAGACTCCACAACCATAGGGTTGCGATCCTGGGGTGTCATGGCATACCGCTACTTGTGTTTGGGGAGCTGGTCAGAGCACCCACCTCCATTTCTGTTTATGGTGGCTGAGTTTGTTCAAGTAATCCCTGACTTGATACCTGTCCCCTGCTGGTGGTTCTGCGGAGTCCTGCCTTTAGGCACAAAGACCCAGGACCAGCCCTTCAGAAACCCACACTGGCTACTTCTGATCCCTCCGTTTTCTCGCATGTCAGCTGCAGCGCCTTCCCTGGCCCAGGCTCAGTGCTCATCACAGCAATGGCTGACATCCCAGCAGAAGCCAGCCCGCTCTCTTTGGGCGCTACCTCAATGCATGACTTTGCTCACTTTGGCCCCTCCAGCTCTCTCCCCACTCCCGGTGCAAGGACGGAGTGAGAGAGCAGCTGTGTGGTGCTCAGCTGCCCACTGGGCAGCCAGCATGGGGCACGAAGGATTTGAGATAACAGCATCACTGGCGATCACCTGATTTTCACCTACGTAGAAGCAAGCAGCTCCAACGCAGCCGTGTACCTACTGCTCCATGGGATGCTACTATGCAGTCTAACCCCTCATGGTTCTGAACTACCCCTGCTGATAAGGATGTGACCTCCTGTAGCGCTGAGGTGATAGAATCTGCCGGAACATTAGTAATTTGCTCCACTGTAGCGGACGTTTAGTAAAGCATGTTGTGTTAAAGGATAAGGAAGTTTGGCAGGACCTAAACCCCCTTGCGTTCCAACTTGTCCTCAGATATCAGAGGGGCTGGGGGTGGCTGGGTTTGGATTCTGAGCGATGCCCTGTTTGGAACTATAAATCCAGTTGTATTCAATAGACTAAATTATCGTGATCATGGATGCACATATCGTGTAATACACTTTCAGTCTAGTAAATGACTGGTGTAGTTTATTGGAGCAACACGAGCACAGGTTCTTTTGGATTGCCGCTGATGAAGACTCTGTCTGCAAAGCACGTGCAAATACCAAGAATATGACTAACACAACCAGCTACATATACGTTAACTTGTGGAACAACTCTATAGAGAATGTTAGGTTTCCCAGGGAAGCACTCGCTGTAACTGAGGGTTCAGACCTCACCCTGTAGGCATCCCTGTAGGGGGGAAGAGAGGTTCAGCACGGCAGCCTTCGGCTGATGCCAGGAGTCAGCGACGTCCTCCCTACTTGTCTGTGGTGGTGTCTTCCCCAACATTTTCCTCTCTTGAGCCCTTTTTTTACTATGTTCCTGCTTTTAGGTAGTGAGCGACTCAAGTCATATGCGCCTTTGTTGTGACTGGTATACATTTTCCTGGCTTTTGTTTTTGCTCAGGGAAATTCAGAGCGTGTGCTCAGTGAGAGGTAGTTGCACCTTGGAGGCGGGTAGCCTTGGGGATGGAGGTGTATTTTGGCACTGTAGTGAGATTATAATGAGCAAAGTTCATCCAGAGGACATGAGTAGGTTGTCAGTTAGTCTCAGGGCTGGCCATGTAATCTATCAGTTCCGTACCATCAGGCTCACTCTAAAATCGCGCTGTTCCTAGCAAAATGGCCCGACGCCCAGGAAGGCAAAGGCGGTGGGTTGCTCTAACACGCTGTGGCCAGGGAAGCAAAAGCTTTCCTTCCTCTTGGTTTCACAGCCTAGCAGAGCAGCTTGGTGCCGTGGAGTTTTCTAACCATTCAGTTTTCACACAAAAAAATGACACGTTCAAGCAGTGAAGAAAGAGGGCTGTTTCTTTGGGGAAAGTCCAGCAGAGAGGTTACTCGGCGGGGCCCGAGGGCTGGAGCTGGGCTCAGCACTGAGCACAGCTGCAGCAGCATAGCCAGCCAGCTCTCGGGACACGGGGCCTCCTCTCCCACACCCTCCGGAGCCGGTAACGTAGTGCTTGCAGGCTGAATGTGGAGGAAGTTCTCAGGACCAGGATGGTTTCAGTCACCAGGGAGGAGACCGAAGGGCTGCTGTAGCCCTCCATGCTTCTCAGGGCTGACATGGAAAGGAACAGAGGGCAGCTCAGAGCCTGCATCACTGGGAAGCACGCCCAGGAACCCCTCCTGCCAAGCCCACCCCACCTCCTCAGCTGGGGCAGGGGTCGCAGCTCACTGCCCAGGGTCTTTTCTCCTCCCAGACAGTTCGTGCTGATACCCCACTGCCCTCACTCACCCTCGATGATGTTCTCTAGCTTCTCCTTGCGCCCATCCACCAAGTGCTGCCCGGCAAGCCCTAGGTACACACGGCCCATCACAGATCCCGCTGGCCAGCTCGCCCCAGACACAGTCCCCCCCTCAACATCCCTGCCGGCTTGGCCATGTGTGCCCAAGTGTGACACCACCCAAGGAGGCTGCGAGGCACTCGCTAAGCTTCCCACCAGCAACCACTGCATGGGCAGGGGGTGGCCGAGGGCAGCAGGGAGCCCCCACAGGCACTCCAGGCCCACTCTGAGCTGGCAGTGCTCTGCAGCCACGTGGCTGATTCAGCAGCAGCTGGGGCTGCGGCCAAGCTGCTGTGGGGCACAGAGGGCCCATGGGGTTGTGACTCACCAATGAACCTGATGGCCGCCTCTTGCAGGGGCTCCTGGGGGCTCCACAGGTATGGCAGGCTCTGGCACAGGTAGTCATCCACTCTGCTGCTGTGCCCCACCAGCTGGAAGAGAATAGTACATGTGGATGGGGCTGGTGCAGCCTTGCCCCTTGGCCAGGCCAGCCCTGTACGTGGGACTGGCTTCCCCTGCTGGGATAGCCTGATGCAGTGGCTAGAGGCAAGGGTAGCCACCCTGCACCCTGGGCCAGGGCTGGCAGGCCTTGTCTGGGCCAGGTTTTGGGAGCCCTCGGGCAGTTGTCCTTACCAGGCACTTGCCAATCCTCTGTGGCTGCGCTGTCTCCAGCAGGTTCCTGAGCTGCTTCCACTTCAGGAGCTTGGCAGCACCAAGGAGGGCTTCCCGAGAGGCCTGCAGAGCAGCAGAGAGTGGGAGATGAAACCACTGCGCATTGGACAGGCCCTGGTTGTCCTGCACCTTGGCGAGGCTTGGGGGCTTTTCTGGCCCTTGCTGGGGAGGTGCAGCAGCTGGGGAAGGCATCTGCCAGAGGGTTCAGTGCTCGGGCAGAGGTGTGGGGCAACCACCAGCTCTGGCACTTCATGCTGCTGGGGCTGCAGGACAGAAGTCCCCCAGAGCTGCTCATCTGCAGCCAAGGCCAGCAGGCAGGTGAAGCGCTGCAGTCACTGAGGCACCAGGGCAGGAGGCAGCCAGGGACGCCACGCACGGGGACCCCAGCAGGCTGTTCCCTAGGGCCTGGGCTCCAGAGCCCGCCACCGCGGACACAGGGCCAGACCCCTGCCCTGGCTGCGGCTCCCTTCCCAGGCTGGCAGCCATGCTGGCTCCTGCAACCCCTGGCAGGGGCTGCACCCTTCTGCGTGGCCCAGGGCAGCCTGCAGGCCAGGGTTTCTGCAGTGAGCACGCTGGCGGCTCCAGGGTGCTCATGCCCAAGAGAGCAAAGGAGCATTCAGCCTAGGCATCTGGCGGGTCCCTGTGCATAACATGGGGTCGACAACTGTTGGGCACCTCACCACTGGCCTCAGACACCTGCAGGCACAGCTGGGATGCCCGTGAAAACTCTAGTGCCTAGGTATCTGTGGCTACGCAGCACTGCTGAGCACAGCTGGGAGCAGGCAGGGCAGGTCTGGAAAATGTCCGTGCCCACCTTCTTGGCCCATGACAGCTCTGGGGCTGCAGGAAGCCTCCCAGTGGGCTTTTCTGTGGAGGGCTGCATGCGGGGCTGGATGTGGGGCAGGGAGAGGCCCCTCCGCTCTGGCCCTCTGTGCAGGCGGAGGTGTAGTAGGGGCAAAATGGCTGTGGTGGGCCTGGTGCAGGCACAGAGGGGCTCTGCACCTTTCTTTTGGATTCGGGAGCTTTGGCCCTGAGGTGAGGCACATTCAGAGGGAGCCTTGCTAACAGCCCATGCCCCTAATGCTCAGGCCCTCCTGAGGGGTGTTGCCCCCTCAAGTGAATGCTCAGCTTAGTGTCCCCACCTCAGCCACACGCTGGTCCTGGTCATGCAGGTGGAAGAAGAGGGGGAGGATGGTGCTCTGCACTTGCTTCTTCATCTCCATCTTATGGGTGCCCTCTGCAACCTCCATGGCATCCTTGCAGAGAAGGATGGAGAGCTCTCTCATGCAGCTGCACTCCTGGTGAGACAGAACAAGGGAGGACCTCAGTCCAGGCTCTTCCGAGCTCACAGTGAGCAAGGGGTCGGTGTGGCAGACAGGGAGACACACGCTCCTGGCTCTTACTCTGCAGTGAGCTGTGGCAGGTAGGCCAAGTGTGTGGGCAGTGCAAAATGGCTCAAGACACAGGAAGGGCAAGGCAGTGGGTTGCAGATGGTCCACCCTGGGGCTGGCAAGGGGACACATGGCAAGGGGAGAAGCGGCCATGGGCAGCAAGGGGCCGAGGAGAAGTTGCCATTGTGGAGCACACATCTGCAGGGCTCTGCACAGGGAGGGGCTGCCCCAGCAGGAGAGCCCAAGAAGCACCAAGCAAAACGTTTCCAGCACGTGCCCAGGGATCGTGGTGGGCGAAGAATTCGCAGGCCAGTGAGACACGCGGAGAGGGACGCACCACCCCCAGGCCACATTCACGTGCCCCGTGGCCACGCTAGCCAAACCTCCTGCTTGCCCACCAGACTTACGTTTTCAAAGAGGGGCAGGAGCCTGTCAGGCAGCTGCAGAGCGATGGGGCCAGCCACTTGCCCATCTGCTAGGCGCAGAGTGTTGCGGAGGACAGTCACGGCCTTCATACTGATGTCGCTGTTGGCATCCTGCAGTTGCTGCACGACCTCTGGCAGCAGGTCTTGCAGAGTTACTGCCTACATGAAACACAGCAGTTCTGTTTCAGAAACACCGAAGACCATCCTGGCAGAAGCCCTTTGCTTACAGCAGGCACAGCCCAGAGCAGAGGTCTGTCTCCAGGAGCGTGCTGAGGCCCCTTCAGACAGAAGGCTGCTGCCTTGGGTTGCAGAAGTAGCCACTTGTGTCAGCCTGGCCCCGTGCGGGGCCTCATCTTCCCAACCTCAGCAGGATGACTGCTCTGGGTAGAGTGCTCCTGCAGCTGAGGCAGCCCTGCGCTGGCTGGCCTGGGGCCTGGCATTGACCTCTTTCTGGCACAGCAGGAGGTGCCTTTGAGCGGACACTGGTGCCGCTCTCCTCGTGCTGCACAGTCCAGGCAGGGGCTGCCCAGAAGCGCTCAGGGGCTGATGAAGAAGGCAGTGAGAGCAGTGGAGCCACTACCGCCCCTCCCGATTCTTGGCAAAGTCCAAGCAAGCCTCTGCGGGCAACAGCACCTGCAGCCCAGCCCCAGGCGGATGCCGCCACTTGGCCCAGATGCCCCCACTCACCATCTTGGGTCTCGTAGACAGCGTGACGAGGCTTGTAACCGCCATCCCACGCAGCACCGAGGACTGACTGTGCAGGTGTGAATGAAGAATGTCTGGGATGCAGGCATTGACAAGCTGCTCAAAGTCTACGCAGTCCAGCAACTGAAAGACACCCAGCAGCCCAGTGAGAGCCTGGCCCAGCCGGCAGGACTCCTGGCAGCACGCTGAATCTGCCAGAGAGCCCAGAGTTTCAAGGCACCTTGGAGAGGCACCGCTTGCTGCTAGGCCCTACCTCCATGAAGACAGCCATGGCGGTGATCTCCTTGTGCTTCTGTCTCTGGCGGAGACATATGACTGCCTCTTCAAACGCCGAGGCACCGAAGAGCGGTGCTTTGCTTCGCAGAGCCCTGGCCAGGGGAAGAACGCATTGGTAGTACCAAGCTGGGCAAACAAACCTCCTTGGGACTGTGCTTTCAGCGCTAGCTGTTATCCCATGGGCCAGACCAGGGCAAGGCTTGCATTTCTGCACTCTGCTTCAGCAGCTGGTGCCATCCACTTGAGGAGAGGCCGCCCGCCCTTCACCACATACCTTGCCTTTGCAAACATGGAGGGTGACGAGCACAGATGTGCTCGATTCACTGAGGGATGCCCTGCCTACACACAAGTTGTGGCCTTCCAACAGATGCCATTTCCTGACCACTTTGGATCCCCAGGCCACTGAGCCTTCCCGCGCTCTCTGGCCACCCTTCCGGCTGCTCTGCCACACAGCTCCAGTGCAGGCTGTGGCATTGCCTGCAGAGCCAGCCCCAGCACTCTCCTGCACCACTGGTCCCCGAGGAAGGAGTGCATTGGAAGGTGACAGGTCCTGCGAGTCCTCCTCTTGCACTGGGCAAGAGCAGCCCTTCACCAAGGAGCTCTCAGAGGCAGCAGCATGGAAATCATAGAATGAATCGTAGAATGGCTCGGGTTGGAAGGGACCTTAAAGATCAAAGAGGCTACTTCCCCTGCCGGTCTCTCCTGAGATCCCTCAGTCACCAGCACTGAGGGTCAACGCTGTCCCTCGGACCCCTGGGGACACCTCACCAGCCACGAGGAAGGGGATCACGTGGGGCCCTCCACCTCTGGGGGAAGAGTGCCAGGGGAGACAAGGACAACTGATGAGGCAATCACCTAGTCAGCACAGCAACACCTGTGTGGAAGGTCTCATGTCTTAAAAGCGTGTCCCAGCCACCCTGCGTCTGGATGTCTTCAACCAAAGTGGCACCCCCCACGTGTTGGAAAAGAGCTCTCATGGTCATCACCGCAGTCCTGCATGCAGAGCACAATGCGCGTCACATGTGGCGCCCCAGCGCTGGCTCCGGCCTGGGGCACAGACCTGGCAGAGGGGATGGAGCACCTGAGAAAGATGCCTGGAGGCCACATGCACTCCCCCATCTGACTGCTGCTCCTGCTGAAGTCCTGCAGTGTGCACTCATGGATGAAGGAGATCTGGAAGAGCACGGCAATGTAGAGCTTGTGGAAAAGTGAGTGCGCAATGTTTTTGCTGGAGGGCAGCTGGAAGATCTTGTTCATGGCACTGGTTACCTGCAGAAAACAGTCAGGTGCAGCTCTCAGTGCACAGGTGTCCCTGCAGCACTGCCAGAGCTTGCGGGTTGGGGGGTGAGGGAGGTGGGGGTGGGGCGTCGCTCTGAGCTGATGGAGGCACCGGGCCAGAGCCCGCTGCCTGGCTGCCTGGCCTGGGGCCCAGCCCCAGCGGCTCCCTGGGTTCGTCTCTGCTTTGTGGCATGGGCAAGCCAGCTTTTCGTGTCCAGAGCAAAGGGCCCAGCAGGCCCCGGGGGTCTTGCCAGCTGTCCTCAGCTCCCTGGGCCAAACCTTGCAGCCTGCTTGGGCCAGGCAGCCGCCCTGCCCGGGGCTGCCCAGCAAGGCAGGAGCAGGCGGGGAGGGAGGAGGACAGAGAGCGGCAGGGCAGGGGTGGGCTGCGTGCCTGTGCGCAGTGGGGCCCCAGCAGTGCATGTGGCCCTGCTGGGCTCTGGCTCCCAGCCCCCCTGACTGGGGAGCCCCAGGGAAGGCTGGCGTTTGGGGACAGAGGAAGAGGGGAGGAGGGGATGGGGAGGGGAGTGCAGCCCCACTGGGGGTGAGCGAGGCCTGGTCCAGGAACTCACAGCCCAGGAACGGACACAGTTGTGGTGTGGGCCAAAGCCATCGTGCCCAGGCCCTATGTATTGCATCAGCAGCTTTCTCAGCACGTCCTCTGCAACGCAGGGCTCGGAGACCATCGTCTGCCACATGGCCGTGGCAACCCTGCAGAGACAAAGCATGCTGTCGATGGGGCCACCCCAGCCACTGCCCCTTGGCCTGTGCCGGCCCTGAGGGTCCTGAGCTGTGCCAGAGGTGGGTGGGTGGGCCCTGTACCTATCGCACCACGGGAAGACCTCCAGCAGGCCCTGGACCGCGTGCTCAGGGTGCAAGGAGGTGATCTGGAAAAGGGTCCTCTTCAGGATGTCCAGGAGTGATTCCTTGCTGACCGACGCCAGGTGGTCATGGATGATCTGCATGACCCGTGGCACCTGGAGGAGAGATGAGGGAGAATGGAGCGGAGCACAGCCATGGCCCCAGCTGCCACCAGCAAATGCTTCCCTCCTGTGGCTCTTTGCCAGCCCGAATGGCTGTCGGGGACTCCCAAGCCGTGGACCCGGGCCAGGGAGAACGGCCCCCGAGAGGGCAACAGCACAGGGCAATCTGTCTGCAAACTGCTAACCTCCTCCATCTGTGAGTCTGTGATCATATCCAACACGCGGGCAACCACCTTTGTGTCAGAGACCCTGGGGTGTGTCATGCCCTCCAAGATGGTGAGGATGAAGTCCGTCCTCTCGACAGGGAAGAGGAAGCTGCCAAATACCTGCGAGAGGGAAGACATGTCACACAGCCTGCCTTGGTGGCGGGCTGCAGCTGAGCAGCGAGGGCAGCTCTGGAGAGAGAGCCAGGGCAGTGCTGGCACTGTGCCCCCAGCACAGGCAGGAGCAAGAGCTGGCGTGGGCTTGCAAGGGCCGGCCTGGGCTGGGATGACTGTAGCCTCAGTGGCTGCGGAGAGGGAACTGCCCCGCAGGGTGAAGGCAGGTGGTGGAGGTCAGGGTCAGGGCACACTTGGCGGTGTGTAGGCAGCCAGGCCTTGTGGGTGGCCAGGACAGCTGGACCTGCAGTGCTGATGCTGGCCACTGACATTAGCCTTTGGCTGCTCCCTGCTGAGATATGGTGGGACCCTGCAGCCGGCTTGCTGGGAGGCTGTGACGGACCCTGCCTCCTGCCCGCAGTTCTTGGGGCACTGGTTCATCCAGGTCTCCTGTCAACCTCACAGCCAAGAATCCCAGGAAGGGAGGGGCTCATTACCGTCGGTTCGCTAGCAGCGTCCTTGGGCAGGAAGGTGCTTGGGCATTCCCGCTCCAGAAAGAGATACGGATAGGTAGGTGTCATCAGGTGGCCTGGGCAGCAAGGCAAACAGAGAGTGGGTGAGTGGTAGGAATGATGCAGAAGCTGCTGCTTGGAGAAGACAGCTGAGAACACCAAGCAGAGCTCTGATTGTGGCAGGGCGCTGTGTCTGTCAAAGAGGGGCACTCTGTGTTGGGTGGAGGGTAGGGGGTGGGGACAGGAGACATGCCAGGGAGAAAACCGCCTCGCAGTCTGCAGAAAGGCCAGAGAGTCTGGTCCGGCTTTCTGCTCTGAAGCAGGAGAGAAGCCCCACGATGCTGCTACTGCTACAGGCTCTCCAGTCCACTGGTTCTCAGGAGTGCTACTAAGCCACTGCCCCAGGGGACATCCTGCTGCTCCAATAGGGGCTGGGGGAGCCCCCTAGGGTTGGTGCAGCACGGCTGCTCCCCTGCTCCACCCTTGGAGGAATGTGCTGCTCTTTCCTCTAGCTGGGGAGGGCGGACAAAGCGGCGTATCACCATGCCTGGTCTTGACTGGGCCCTCGTGTCTGGAAGGTGCTAGCCCACCCCAGCCTCTCTTACTCTGTCGCACCATCACGATCCTGTGGATGGCGTGAAGAGCCTCTGCAGACCCACAGCTGATGTTCTCGTCCTCCTCGGCACAGCACAGGGTGAGGCACCCCATCAGCTGCCCCAGGAGTGGCACAGGCTTCGTCTGGAAGGTGCGAACGCTGACCGTGCCCACTCTGTTTGTGAACGAGTCCTGGGGTTGAGAGGATGGACAGTGGCAGCTTGGCTGAGCTAGTGCACTTGAGACAGCAGGAAGGGGTGAGGGAGTGCTTAGAGGTTGCCTGAACCACCAGCTCCTTACCTGCATCAGAGAAGTGGGGATCAGGGCCTCGCTCAGACTGGCAATCCTCCCCACGGCATACCGACGCTTTGCCACTTTCTCGGATCTTGTGAGGGGCAGCAGGGCCTGAGAAGAGAAAAGCTGCTGGTTTGCCTTGGGATGCAGTGGCAGCTCCCGTAGCGGCAGCTCTGCCAAGCGCCGGGCAGGGTTTACACAGCGTGCCCAGGCTTCTCCTGAACAAGAGAAGAGCCTGGAAAGGGGGTATAGCCCGTCGCGGCCTTGGGGACAGACCCGCAAGATGATCTCCAGCGTAGCGGCAGTGTAGTCCGATGAAGTACACACCAGCACTTCCAGCACGCTGTCCAGAGATTTCAGAATCTGTAAGGAAGACAGAGCGGGTGGTGCTTTTTTGTTGGTCCTTCCTCATGGGAAGCTGGCTTGAATGCCTGCTGCCTGAGGCAGGCCTCAGCTGCCCAGTGGTGCCAGCAACCTGCCCAGTGGTGTCTCAGGATCTCCGTTGTCTTTCTGTTTCTCCCGTGGTCTTTCAGCAGCCAAAGCTAACTAGGAAAAAGTGCGCAGGAACTGACTGGCAGCAGGCTCTCTGTAGCTCACTCGCTGCTTACCTCAGCATAAAGTGAAGCATCCAACTTGCCCCTCTCCGTCTCTGAAGCAAGAGAGCCAATGGCGTTGATGCAGGGGCCGAGGTGCTGTGACAGCAGTGCTAGGTTCTCTTTGCTGCAAGGAGAGGAGAGAAGGTGCCCATTGGAGGCTGGCACTAGGAGCAGTGCCCAGATGCCCTGGGAAGGTGACCGTAGATGTCAGGGCCTGGGGTCACCAGGTGGGACCCGTACTGGGTGGGCAAGGCTTGTGTGGAGGCATCTTCTCCCTCTCCCGTGCTGCTGAGCCAGGGATAGAGGGCAGTCATGGCATGCAGTGCACAAAGCCCTTTCCAGCTCCTGCCTCTCTCCCTTCAGGGAAAAAAGCTGGGAAGGGAGACAATGGAGAGCCCCTGCCGGCACTGCCGGCTGGCTCTGCTGGCATGGCACCCTCTGCCCTCCTATCTGGTGCAGGGGAGAGCTGAGGCCCTAAGACAGAGCACCAAAGTCCTGCCCGGGTGGGGGAAGCCCGCTGCTGTCAGGCCCATGCTGTGGAGAGGCCCTGGCCAAGCCAGGGTATGGGGCAGGTACCTCCTTTCAGTGATGGCATACGCAGCTTGCCAGCCCAGGAGCATCACAGTGCGCAGGTGGTCGAAGGGAGACTTAGGCAGTTGCATCTGGAGAGAGACAACATGGTCAGGATGGGACACGGGAAGCTGCCAGGGGCTGGCACTGATCTGCAGGGCAGGCAGAGCGTTGCTGGCACTATACCAGCATTGGCGTCAAGACCCGGGGGGTTAAGGGGGGCACAGGCCAGGCTGCTCTGTGCCCACAGAGGCCCGTCCCACCCTCCCCTGTGTGCAGAAACCCCTGTGCTGTTCTGACTGCTGGGCTGGTGCCCGGACAGCTCACCCTTCCCCCCTCCCCGCCCCACTGGGTATCCCCTCACCTTCTTCTCCACTCCCAGGTCGTCGCTGGGCAGGTACATGTATGTCCTCTCCATCCTGGTGCTGCAGATGGTGCGGATCGAGGCCAGAAACTTCAGCTTCCAGTCCTCTTCCTGACAGTCAGGGAGCAGAGAGACAAATAGGGAGGGTGAGAGGGCGGCGACATGGCCAGCAGGGCCACTGCACCACAGGGGTGCAGTGATGGTACAAGGGGCCAGGAGGGCAGCAGCTCAGCACAGCCAGCAGCCCTCCAAAAGCCTGTGTGTGGGCAGCAAACACGGCAGCCCCCAGCTGGGAGAAGCAGGCTGAGCCTCACGCACTGACAAAGTCTGCAGTTACCATTTTGGTGCCAGTGAGAACAGCCCAGAAGTAGTCACAGGCTTCCACGTCCTTGGGCTCCGGAGACATGACGGAGGCAGCAGAAGCATCATCTGATTAAAAAAGAATGGACAGAGCTGTAGGCGGGGCAGGAGGCAGAGGGAAGAGCCATGCCCTCTCTTGAGCCCTGTGCCCACCGCCCTGCCGACTGCAAGCCCTGGGTCGGAGCACTGATGCCCCCTTTCCTCAAGGTTGCCGCTGGCAGCAGAGCAGGAAAGGTCCCTGTCCTGCAGCACTCCTGCCGGGTGAGCAGCCTTCTGCTGCCTGTCCCCACAGCAAGAGCTGGGTCCCCTCCACTCTCTCCCGCTGGGAGCCTCCCCTGCTGCCAGGGGAGGCTGTGCTGGGGCTGGCTCCTGGCTCACAGCTGCCCTGCCCTTCAGGAACCGGCATGCCCCCCGCCGGCTGTACCCCTCTGCTGATGTTCCAGGGAAACGGGCTCCTGCTGCAGAACAGGGTGCACTCGCTGACTTTGGTCCCGTCCAGCCCGCTGGGGACCCTCGCTCGCTTGGCTTCCTCAGTTGTGGCAGTGGCATGGCAGTGCCATGCTGTGGCACCCGTCCCTGGTGGAGCCCCGACTCCAGCCTGCTGGTGAGCCTGGAGCCTGGGGCCAGGCTGGACGGGCCCAGCAGTGCCTGCGTACTTACCCCTCTGAAGCACATGGGTCTCCCACGTAGAATATGCAGCAGATCTGCTATCCTTCTCAGCATTCAGGATCTCGGGGACAAGTAATAGCAGCCCCGCCAGGGCAAAATCGTCAGTGCCCCTTTGGCAAGGAGCCGCACGACTCGTGCACTGTCCCATTGTAATCCTCGTGGACACTGTGGGGCTGCCCTGCTGGTGCTGGGTAGTTGTAGCTGTCCCAGGGGTGAGTCAAAAAGGGCTCTGCTGTGATGTCACCCAGGACAAAAGGGGGACGCTGTCTCCAGGGCGGAGGGCGTGAGGCCCAGGCACCTGACTCCTCTCAGATGCCACAAGGCCGCTGTGAGATGGGGAAGATACTAAAACTTATCCAAATTAGTATTTAGCTACATATATGGTAAAATATCCTAATTATAAGGATGTAGATGAGAACCTTATGAGCAGCAGATGTAAAAAGGAAGATATCGCTCAAGGCCAACGGGTGAGGGAAGGACGAACAACTTGTTGGCAGGAAAGAAAGCAAAGATAAACAAAAAACTTCTACATGCTGTCCAGCAGCAGGTCCAGGTCCAGAAAGGTAAAGAGAGTTTAACCTGCTCTTCCTCACTGCCTTCAACCTGAAAGACCTCTGCCCACGACCACCAGGCTACGCTGCGCAGGTGCAACCGGGAGGAGCTAAGGGCGGGGAGTATGGAAATGAGTACTTGGAAGAGGTCTGCCTTTTGGGGAAATCAATGAATATGTATGAGAGCTCGTGTAATATGTAACAGTATTCGTGTATAAAATTGTGAGAGACGAGCGGGCAGGTGTGCACTTTTTCAGGGAAGCCATTCCCAGTGCGCCTGGTGCACCGCAATAAAGTGTACCTACTTTACAACCCTATGGTTGTGGAGTCTTTTCCGCGCGTCACCTGTGTGCCCTCACACCCTCTTGGGACCACCCTGTGGCTCTGTGGCGTGTCCCAGAGCGCCAGTGTGCCTGAAGGACCTCCCTTTGTCTTCATGGGCACACCAGAGCCTTGCCTCTCCCACTCAGTGGCCAGAGCAGCCATGGATGTGACCTGGCAATCCTGGGAGACATTCTGACAGCAAAGGTCTGCTAAAACACTGGCAGACACAACTGCCAGTCAGCCTGCAAACTGCTAATCCTTGAGAAGGCCCAAGTGGCCCCTTGGAACTTTGGCTGTGCACCTAAGAAGCAGAAACCTCCTGAGCGACCACTGATAAGGGCAAAAAGGAGGAGCTCTAACAGCACTTCATTGTCTGAAAAGGTGAATATACTTTGGGAAAGTGTGGACATGGACACCTTCTGGGCCACTTTCCCTGCTTGTTCTACCCTGACCCCACAGCTTTTAGAACAGGGAGAAGCCCCTGTCTGCAGGGTCTGCAGAGAAACTTCTGTAATTTGAGTTGTTTGGATTGTGAGGAACGTGATCTCCACACAAGGGTGCCTTCTGGTTGCTACTGAGCAATCTAGAAAGTTCTCTAGTGCCACATAGGAGTAAATAACACTGTCAGCCTTCAGCTTGGAGGCAGATGTGGCGATGACACCCTA